>NC_045763.1:94595461-94898491 GCF_008692025.1 Phocoena sinus
AAGGAGTAGCTCCATTTTTAGTTTTTTGAGAAACCTCCATACTTTTGCCACAATGGCTGCACCAACTGACATTCTCAGCAACAGTGTAGGAGGGTTCCCTTTTCTCCACACCCTCTCCAACATGTATTGTTTGTAGATTTTTTTATGATGGCCATTCTGACTGGTGTGAGGTGATACCTCATTGTAGTTTTGATTTGCATTTCTCTAATGATTAGTGATATTCAGCATCCTTTCATGTGTTTGTTGGCAATCTGTATATCTTCTTTGGAGATATGTCTGTTTAGGTCTTTTGCCCATATTTGGATTGGGTTGTTTTTTATTGATATTGAGCTGCATGAGCTGCTTATAATTTTGGCGATTAATCCTTTGTCAGTTGTTTCATTTGCAAATATTTTCTCCCATTCTGAGGGTTGCCTTTTCGTCTTATTTATGGTTTCCTTTGCTGTGAAAAAGCTTTTAAGTTTCAATAGGTTCCATTTCTTTATTTTTGTTTTTATTTCCACTTCTCCAGGAGGTGGGTCAAAAAGGATCTTGCTGTGATTTATGTCATAGAGTGTTACGCCTGTGTTTTCCTCTAAGAGTTTTATACTGTCCAGTCTTACATTTAGGTCTCTAGTCCATTTTGAGTTTATTTTTCTGTATGGTGTTAGGGAGTGCTCTAATTTCATTCTTTTATGTGTAGCTGTCCAGTTTTCCCAGCACCACATATGAAGAGGCTGTCTTTTCTCCATTGCATATTCTTGTCTCCTTTATCAAAGATAAGGTGACCATATGTGCATGGGTTTATCTCTGGGCTTTCTATCCTGTTCCATTGATCTATATTTCTGTTTTTCTGCCAGTACCATACTTTCTTGATTACTGTAGCTTTGTAGTATAATCTGAAGTCCAGGAGTCTGATTCCTCCAGCTCTGCTTTTCTTTCTCAAGATTGATTTGGCTATGCAGGGTCTTTTGTGTTTCCATACAAATTGTGCAATTTTTTCTACTAGTTCTGTGAAAAATGCCATTGGTAGTTTCATAGGGATTGCATTGAATCTGTAGATTGCTTTGGGTAGGATAGTCATTTTCACAATGTTGTTTCTTCCAATCCAAGAACATGGTATATCTCTCCATCTCTTTGTGTCTTTAATTTCTTTCATCCTTGTCTTATAGTTTTATGCATACAGGTCTTTTTTCTCCCTAGGTAGATTTATTCTTAGGTATTTTATTCTTTTTGTTGCAATGGTAAATGGGAGTGTTTCCTTAATTTCTCTTTCAGATTTTTCATCATTAGTGTATAGGAATGCAGATTTCTATGAATTAATTTTGTACCCTGCTACTTTACCAAATTCATTGATTAGCTCTAGTAGTTTTCTGGTATCATCCTTAGGATTCTCTATGTATAGTATCATGTCATCTGCAAACACTGACAGTTCTACTTCTTCTTTTCTGATTTAGATTCCTTTTATTTCTTTCTCTTCTCTGATTGCTGTGGCTAAAACTTCCAAAACTATGTTGAATAATAGTGGTGACAGTGGGCAACCTTGTCTTGTTCCTGATCTTAGTGGAAATGGTTTCAGTTTTTCACCATTGAGAATGATGTTGGCTGTGCATTTGTCATATATGGAGTTTATTATGTCGAGGTAAGTTCCCGCTATGCCTACTTTCTGGAGGGTTTTTATCACATATTGGTGTTAAGTTTTGTTGAAAGCTTTTTCTGCATCTATTGAGATGATCTTATGTTTTTTCTCCTTCAATTTGTTAATATAGTTTATCATATTGATTGATTTCTTTATAATGAAGAATCCTTGCATTCATGGGATAAACCCCACATGGTCATGGTGTCTGATCCTTTTAATATGTTGTTGGATTCTGTTTGCTAGTACTTTGTTGATGATTTTTGCATCTATATTCATCAATGATATTGACCTATAGGTTTCTTTTTCTGTGATGTCTTCCTCTGGTTTTGCTATCAGGGTGATGGTGGCCTAGTAGAATGAGTTTGGGAGTGTTCCTCTCTCTGCTATATTTTGGAAGAGTTTGAGAGGGTAGGTGTTAGCTCTTCTCTAAGTGTTTGATAGGATTCGCCTGTGCAGCCATCTGGTCCTGGGCTTTTGTTTGTTGGAAGATTTTTAATCACAGTCTCAATTTCAGTGCTTGTGATTGGACTGTTTATATTTTCTATTTCTTCCTGGTTCAGTCTTGGAAGGTTGTGCTTTTCTAAGAATTTGTCCATTTCTTCCAGGTTGTCCGTTTTATTGGCATATAGTTGCTTGAAGTAATCTCTCATGATCCTTTGTATTTCTCCAGTGTCAGTTGTTACTACTCCTTTTTCATCTCTAATTCTATTGATTTAAGTCTTCTCCCTTTTTTTTCTTGATGAGTCTAGCTAATAGTTTTTCAATTTTGTTTATCTTCTCAGAGAACCAGCTTCAGTTTTATTGATCTTTGCTATCGTTTTCATTTCTTTTTCATTTATTTCTGATCTGATCTTTATGATTTCTTTCCTTCTGCTAACTGGGAATTTTTGGTAATTTTCTCTAATTGCTTTACGTGTAAGGTTATGTTGTTTATTTGAGTTGTTTCTTGTTTCTTGAGTTGGGATTGTATCGCTATAAACTTCCCTATTAGAACTGCTTTTGCTGCATCCCATAGGTTTTGTGTCATCGTGTTTTCATTGTCATTTGTTTCTAGGTATTTTTTTATTTCCTCTTTGATTTTTTCAGTTATCTCTTGGTTATTTAGTAGTGTATTGTTTAGCCTCCATGTGTTTGTGTTTTTTTACAGATATTTTTTGTAATTGATATCTAATCTCATAGCATTGTGATTGGAAAAGTTACTTGATACTATTTCAATTTTCTTAAATTACCAAGGCTTGATTTGAGACCCAAGATATGATCTATCCTTGAGAATGTCCCATGAGCACTTGAGAAGAAAGTGTAATCTGATGTTTTGGGATGGAATGTCCTATAAATATCAATTAAGTCCATCTTGTTTAATGTATCATTAAAAGCTTGTGTTTCCGTATTTATTTTCATTTTGGATGATCTGTCCATTGGTGAAAGTGGGGTGTTAAAATCTCCTACTATGATTGTGTTACTGTCAGTTTCCCCTAATATGGCTGTTAGCATTTGCCTTGTGTATTGAGGTGCTCCTATGTTGGGTGCATAAATAGTTATAATTGTTATATCTTCTTCTTGGATTTATCCCTTGATCATTATGTAGTGTCCTTCTTTGTCTCTTGTAATATTCTTTGTTTTAAAGTCTATTTTGTCTGATATGGGAATTACTACTCCAGCTTTCTTTTGATTTTCATTTCATGGAATATCTTTTTCCATCCCCTCAATTTCAATCTGTTATGTGTCCCTAGGTCTGAAGTGGGTCTTGTGTAGACAGCATATGTATGGGTCTTGTTTTTGTATCCATTCAGCCAGCCACTGTTCTTTGGTTGGAGCATTTAATCATTTTACATTTAAGATAGTTATTGATATGTACATTCCTATTACCATTTTCTTAATTGGTTTGGATTTGTTATTGTAAATGTTTTCCTTCTCTTGTGTTTCCTGCCTAGAGAAGTTCCTTTAGCATTTGTTGTAGAGCTGGTTTGGTGGTGCTGAATTCTCTTAGCTTTTGCTTGTCTGTAAAGGTTTTAATTTCTCCATCAAATCTGAATGAGATCCCTGCTGGGTAGAGTAATCTTGGTTGTAAGTTTTTCCCTTTCATCACTTTAAATATGTCCTGCCACTCCCTTCTGCCTTGCAGAGTTTCTGCTGAAAGGTCAGCTGTTAACCTTATTGTGGTTCCATTGTATGTTATTTGTTGCTTTTCCCTTGCTGCTTTTAATATTTTTTCTTTGTACTTAATTTTTGATAGTTTCATTAATATGTGTCTTGGTGTGTTTCTCCTTGGATTTATCCTGTATGGGACTCTCTGTGCTTCCTGGACTTATTGACTGTTTCCTTTCCCATATTAGGGAAGTTTTCAACTCTAATCTCTTCAAATATTCTCTCAGTTCCTTTCTTTATCTCTTCTTCTTCTGGGACCCCTATAATTCGAAAGTTGTTGTGTTTAATGTCCCAGAGGTCTCTGAGCCTGTCCTCAATTCTTTTCATTCTTTTTTCTTTATTCTGCTCTGCAGTGGTTATTTCCACTATTTTATCTTCCAGGGCACTCATCTGTTCTTCTGCCTCAGTTATTCTGCTCTTGATTCCTTCTAGAGTATTTTTAATTTCATTTATTGTGTTGTTCATCATTGTTTGTTTGCTCTTCAGTTTCTCTAGCTCCTTGTTAAATGTTTCTTGTATTTTTTTCATTCTATTTCCAGTATTTGGGTCATCTTTACTATCATTACTCTGAATTCTTTTTCAGGTAGACTGCCTATTTCCTCTTCATTTGTTTGGTCTGGTGGGTTTTTACCTTGCTCCTTCATCTGCTGTATGTTTCTCTGTGTTCTCATTTTGCTTAACTGTGTTTCGTGTCTCCTTTTCACATCCTGCAGGTTCGTAGTTCCCATTTTTTTTAGTGTCTGGTCCCAGTGACTAAGGCTGGTTCAGTGGTTTCTGTTGCCTTCCTGGTGGAGGGGACTGGTGCCTGTGTTCTGTTGGATGTGGCTGGATCTTGTGTTTCTGGTGAGCAGGACCACGTCTGGTGGTGTGTTTTGGGGTGTCTGTGAACTTATAATTTTAGGCAGCCTCTCTGCTAATGGGTGGGGCTGTGCTCCTGTCTTGCTAGTTGTTTGGCATATGGTGTCTAGCACTGTAGATTGCTGGTCATTGAGTGGAGCTGGTTCTTAACATTGAGATGGATATCTCTGGGACAGCTTTTGCTGTTTGATATTACGTGGTGCTGGGGGATCTCTGGTGGACCAATGTCTTGAACTAGGCTCTCCCACCTCAGAGGCTCATGTCTGACACCCAGCCAGAGCACCAAGACCCTGCCAGCCACACAGTTCAGAAGAAAAGAGAAGAAAAATATAAGAAAGAAAGAAAGAAGAATAAATAAATAAAATTAAATAAAATAGGTTTTAAAATAGAAAAAAAATATATTAAAAAGAAAACAAAAAGTAATTAAAAAAAAGAAAAAGAGAACGAAAGAAGAGAGCAGCCAAACTAAAAAACAAATCCACCAATGGTAATAAGTGCTAAAAACGATACTAAGACAAACAAACAAACAAAATGGACAGTCAGAACCACAGGACAAATGACAAAGACAAAGCTATACAGACAAAATTACACAAAGAAGCATACACATACACACTCACAAAAAGAGAAAATGGAAATATATATATATAAATAAAATAAAAAACGGACGAGAGCAACCAAATCAATAAACAAATCTCCCAATGATAATAAGCTCTAAATACTAAACTAAGATAAACATAAAACCAGAAACAAATTAGATGCAGAAAGCAAACTGCAAGTCTACAGTTGCTCCCAAAATCCACCACCTCAATTTTGGGATGATTCGTTGTGTATTCAGGTATTCCACAGATACAGGGTACATAAAGTTGGTTGTGGAGATTTAATCCACTGCTTCTGAGGCTGCTGGGAGAAATTTCCCTTTCTCTTCTTTGTTCACAGAGCTCCTGGGGTTCAGCTTTGGATTTGACCCTGCCTCTGTGTGTAAGTCACCTGAGGGCATCTTTTCTTCACTCAGAAAAGAAGGCGTTAAATTAGCAGCTGAATAGGGTGCTCTGGCGCATTCAGGCCTTGGGGAGGAATCGGTATGGAATGTGGGGCAAGGCTGCAGTGGCAGAGGCCTGTGTGACATTGCAACACCCTGAAGTGCACCGTGTGTTCTCCTGGAGAAGTTTTCCCTGGATCGTGGGACCATGGCCGTGGTGGGCTATAATGGCTCCCGGGGAGGTGGGGTAGTGTGAATAGTGACTTGTGCTTGCACACAGGATGTTTGGTGGCTGTAGCATCAGCCTTAGCATTTCATGCCTGTCTCTGTGTTTCGTGCTGATAGCCATGGCTTGCGCCCATCTCTGGAGCTCGTTTAGGTGGTGCTCTGATCCCCTCTCCTTGTGCACCCTGAAATAATGGTCTCCTGACTCTTAGGCAGGTCCAGAGTTTTTCCCAGAGTCCCTCCTGGCTAGCTGTGGTGCACCAGCCACTTCAGGCTCTGTTCACACAGCCAACCCCAGTTCTCTCCCTGGGATCTGACCTCCCAAGCCAAGCCTCATCTCCCAGCCCCCACCCATCCCAGTGGGTGCGCAGACAAGCCTGTCAGGCTGGTGAGTGCTGGTCAGCACTAATTCTTTTTGTGGGAATCTCTCCGTGTTGCCCTCTGCATCCGTGTTGCTGTGCTCTCCTCCATGACTCCGAAGCTTTCCCCCCACTCACCCCCATCTCTAACAGTGAAGGGGCTTCCTAGTGTGTGGAAACTTTTCCTCCTTCATAGCTCCCTCCCTGAGGTGCAGGTCCTGTCCCTATTCTTTTGTCTCTGTTTTTCCTTTTTTCTTTGCCCTACCCAGGTATGTGGGGAGTTTCTTGCCTTTTGGGAAGTCTGAGATCTTCTGCCACCATTCAGTATGTGTTCTGTAGTTGTTGTTCCACATGTAGTTGTATTTCTGATGTATTTGTAGGGAGGAAGGTGATCTCCACGTCTTACTCCTTAACCATCTTGAAGGCACCCTTTCCTCCTCTAAGACTTTTATAGTATCCAGTCTTACATTTAGGTCTTTATTCCATTTGGAGGTTATTTTTGTGTATGGTGTTAGGGAGTGTTCTAATTTCTTTCATTTACATGTAGCTGTCCAGTTTTCCCAGTACCACTTATTAAAAAGACCATATTTTCTCTGTTGTATATTCTTGCCTCCATTGTCGTAGATTAGGTGACCATAGATGCATGGGTTTATCTCTGGATTTTCTCTTCTGTTCCATTGATCTATATTTCTGTTTTTATGCCAGTACCATACTGTCTTGATTACTATAGCTTTGTAGTATAGTCTGAAGTCAGGGAGCCTGATTCCTCCAGCTCTGTTTTTCTTTCTCAAGATTGCTTTTCCTATTCGGGGTCTTGGTGTTTCTATACAAATTGTAAAATTTTTTGTTCTAATTCTGTGAAAAATACCATTGGTAATTAGATAGGGATTGCATTGAATCTGTAGATTACTTTGGGTAGTATTGTCGTTTTGACAATACTGATTCTTCCAATCCAAGAACATGGTATATCTCTCCATCTGTTTGTGTCATCTTTTATTATTTTCATCAGTATCTTACAGTTTTCTGAGTACAGGTCTTTTGCTTCGTTAGGTAGGTTTATTCCTAGGTATTTGATTCTTTTTGATGCAATGGTAAATGTGATTGTTTCCTTGATTTCCCTTCCTGACCTTTCATTGTTAGTGTATAGGAATGCAAGAGATTTCTGTGTATTAATTTTGTATCCTGCAACTTTACCAAATTCATTGACGAGCTCTAGTAGTTTTCTGGTAGTATCTTTAGGATATTCTATGTATAGTATCATGTCATCTGCAAACAGTGACAGTTTTAACTTCTTCTTTTTCAATTAGGATTCCTTTTATTTCTTTTTCTTCTCTGATGGCCATGGCTAAGATTTCCAAAATTATGTGGAATAACAGTGGTGAGAGTGGACATCCTTGTTTTGTTCCTGATCTTAGAGGAAATGCTTTCAGTTTTTTACCATTAAGAATGATATTTGTTATGGGTTTGTCATATATGACCTTTATTATATTGAGGTACTTTCCCTCTATGCCCATTTTCTGGAGACTCCTAGGCCTATATCCAGAGAAAACCATAATTCAAAAAGATACATGCACCCCAATGTTCTTTGCAGCACTATTTACAATAGCCAGGACATGGAAGCAATCTAAATGTCCATTAAGAGAGGAATGGATAAAGACAATGTGGTACATATATTCAATTGAATATTACTCAGCTATAAAAAAGAACAAAATAATGCCATTTGCAGCAACATCGATGGACATAGAGATTGTCATACTAGTGAAGTAACTCAGACAGAGAAAAACAAATATCATATGATATCACTTTATGTGGAATCTAATAAAAGGGTACAAATGAACTTACCTACAAAACAGAAATAGCGTTACAGATGTAGAAAACAAACTATGGTAACCAGGGTGTAAGGGGGGTGGAGAGGGATTATTTGGGGTTGACATATACATAGTACTATATATTAAATAGATAACTAATAAGGACCTGCTGTATAACACAGGGAACTCTATTCAATACTCTCTAATGGCCTATATGGGAAAAGAATCTAAAAAAGAGTGTATATACATATATGTATAACTGATTCACTTTGCGGTACACCTGAAACTAACACAACATTGTAAATCAACTATACTCCAATAAATTTTTTTTTTAAAAAGTAAGTATGCTGTTTTCCAGAACAAAACACATCATATTTAGCGAATCTCCTATGATGAACATTTGGACTGTTTTCAGGATATATTTTAATGAAAAATAAACAATAGAGCTATTACTTTTTTGGCACATGTGAAAAGCTTTCCCCATTGTATACACCTAGGGTAGGATTGCCATAGTTTCAAAACAATGTGAAGTGCTTGAACTATTTCACCTTTTTTTCTAACTTTATAAGAGTTTTTGTTATTTTACATCCTTACTAAATTTTTTGCAAATTTGGAATTTAAAAAATCATAACTCAATGTGGCCTAAGCATGGAAACATTTTTGTTTTCAAAATTAGAACAGTGGGGCTTCCCTGGTGGCGCAGTGGTTGAGAGTCCGCCTGCCGATGCAGGGGACACGGGTTCGTGCCCCGGTCTGGGAAGATCCCACATGCCGCGGAGCGGCTGGGCCCGTGAGCCATGGCCGCTAAGCCTGCGCATCCAGAGCCTGTGCTCTGCAATGGGAGAGGCCACAGCAGTGAAAGGCCCGCGTACCACAAAAAAAAAAAAAAAAAAAAATTAGAACAGTGAAGGTTCATATGGCAGAAGAAAATATTGGTAAAACCCCCTGTAGATGAGGAAGCCAAAGATTTGAGAGGGTAGGATATCTGCTGAGTCATCATTACAGATTATAAAGCCACCCAGATAATAGCAAGACTTGAGATGAAGGAGATAGTAGAAGCGGGGCTAATTTCTGAAATAGGAGGTAATCGTTTCTGATGTTATCATAATATTAGTTTGGGGGTATTATATGCAGGCTTGAGAGCAGTGGACTAGAGGAGACATTTGTGAAATAGATTATTAAAGATAATCTTTAAATGACATTTGGACATTCTCTCTATTGGAAAACAAGCAGCCTTCACTAGAATGAACACCAGCAGATGATTTTGTATCTCCAGGGGAGATCAGGATTCAACAGAGGCATAATATTGGGAAAAAAATTGGTAAAGAGATAGAGGAAATAGGGGACGTTTGTACTGTGTTTTGAAACAATATTCGTAATACTTAGTTTTAATTATATTTATAGATGATTTGAATCCATTCCAAAACAAATGTCATATTATAACTTGCCTTTTTAGAGCTCTTAAATCATGTTTAAGGCTTGCACAACATATTGCGTATATAAATATAAAATATTTGTGTGTGTGTGTGTGTATTATATATATATACTGAAGTTGGATACAAGAATGATAGGGCTTAATACTCTTTCATTCCTTGTAGTCACTTGAGAAGTAGTCAGGGAATGAAAGTCTTGTGTCACAAATATCTTCCTCAAAACTATGTAGATGAATTATAGTTTTCATATCTTCCTTCATTTAATATTATAGGTGAGAATATTAAAAGAAGCCCTAATTTTCTTTCTTGTGGTAAACTGATATCCTACAGTTTTCTCCCTTTTCATTTTTAAAACTTTCTGCTTAGATTTTTGTAAAACTATTTCTGTATTTTTTTTTTTAATTTACACAAGGTCACCATAATTTATGTAGACATTTGTATACTTCCATTAATCTTCCCTGGAGCCCTGTTGAACCCTTTCAGTCTGCAGACATGTGACATGCTTTCACTTTCATCTATTGTATTTTTTACTATAGCTTCCATTCCACAGTGCTCTGAGGTCTCCCTAGTGTTATTCATACTCTCTGTTATTTCCTTTTCCTAAAGAGATTTTTCTCCCTGATGCTACATTTAATTTAATTTCAATATTTCCCTATCTCATCCATCTCTGTTTTATATCAATCTAACTCTCAGCCAGAACTTTAGTCATGTCATTTATTCCACATTTCATCTCTTCTTACAGAGAATCCAAGTTATATTGAATTATGTTGAAAACACAGATATAGTCTAACATTTATTCTTTTGTCTTAGAGCAAGATTTTTTTCAAAGCTTCCTTTTTTTATTCTTGAATGGTATAACCATATTTCTTTTTCTTTTTTGCCATTGTGGAATCTTTTCACAGGCTAAAAGATTTAGTCTTTTCTTCTCTGTTTAATAATATTAAGACTAGAAAGATCTATTCAGGGATATCATTTGCACCAAGTGGAAAAGTTCACCTGCTTCTTCTCATCCCCTGGTATCTTGCTGTTAGAATCTGCATCGCAAACATAGTGATTCAGAGCTCTGTTTCAAATGTTTATCACATATAGGTTCATGAAACTTTGATACTTGCCATTCTGAAAACCTACAGTGGAATAGTTTACCCTGATTTTTACCAGGCTATAACTGAGGAAATTTTCCAGGTTTATAGCTCTAAAACCGTAAGACTAAATTTGAGTTAAACAAAACATGAGCTGTAATATAAATGTTTATATGTTAATATTCTTCCATCTCCTTTTGTAAAATTTACAATTTCTATTATATTTTTCCATATATATGGAATTCTAATATCAGAAAAAATATAAATTATTTTATAGTATTTTATTTAGATAATATATATATAATTTAATATATATGTAAACTCCCTACTTCTGATGACAGAATCGAGAAATCAAAACTATGAAACCAGTAACTGATGAACAGGACATTTGGGATTACAGTGAAGATGCATTTAGAAGATATTGAAAACCAGAACAATTCTTCGTCTTCTCCAGCGTGAAATCAGGGCAGGGAATCATCAGAGGCCATAAAGCAGGCATATAAAGAGTTATGTCTTATATCGTGTAACAAAAAGATCAGAGCAGAGAATTTCCAGAGGTGTACAGATGCTCAATCATATATCAAGCATACAGTTACTCTGCAATCTTCAGTGTTCTGGAGATCTCTCTCTTTTGAGACATAAGATCACTACAACAGTTGTGAGCATCACATGTAGGAACGATTATGGCTTACCATGAGGAAAGGGGACACTTTGGTGAATATCTCTTTATTGTTTAGGAAAACATTTCCCAAAAGTTGCCTAGCAGTGTTCCACTGGTCAGGATTTGGTCCCACTACCTGCTTTAGCAAAAAAGAAGACAGAAGAAGGTGTGTATTTAGCATTTTTAACCTCTAAGATAAAAGCCAGTCTCTACTAGCAAGGAAGAATGACACACATTCAGTTTATGGGCTTATATCACACAGAACCAGACATGAATAAATCTTTTCCTGGCCCCCAGAGGAAATGTTCCAATGTATCATCTCACTCTGAACTTCCAGAACTACTGCCAATAAAGTCAAAGATCTTTTTAAAAAATTCCCCCCAAAAAAGGATGTTTGGATCTGATTGATTCCAGGGAATTTATAAAGTTAGTGTGTAAGTTTTTCCTATTAGTGTGGCAAATAGGCTAATCTGTTATTCTTGAACCATGTTTTAGACATCATTTGAATTAACTTATATCAAAAAGTCAAGGAATTTTGAACCCACTCCCCCAGTAATTTATTCTTTAGGCTTTAAAAATAAGTTTCTATATCCAGACTTATACAAAACCTACAACAAGGAAAAAGCAAAAATATCTTAATCTCACATGATGTGGCAGATGTTATCCTAAATATAATTTCTACTTCTTGTTTATGTCATTAAATCATCTGTCAGAGCCAAAGACTGCTTTTTCTTATCTTATTAGATAAGCCTCACCCAGATCCATCCAAAACAGAAATGTTAGCTGGAGAGGTGGTTGATATAAAATTGTATTATCAATTCAAAGGTCAAGCTACCTGAGGTGAAAACCTAGAGTAACCTAACAGAAGAACCTTATACCTGCATCTTTCCTTCTCTGGGAAGAGTGAATCTCAGCAAAGGTGCTCAGGGTTATGTCCACCTTTCTGTTTGGGCAGACCCTGTTGCCACTAGGCAACCCTGTGGCACGTCATTTTTGTTACTGCCTCCAGCCAGACCTGTTACCAGCTCTACGTCTGACTGCCTTTCTGTTTATTTTAGCCACTGACCAAATTAGGATATATAGTCATAACCACTGTTTTTGAATACTACATTGATTTAGAAGAAAAAATGAAGCCAAATCATAAGCTCCCTTGATTCCATATCTCAATTCAATTCTTCCCTTTTCTCCATATCCCACTACAGATCAGAAATTTTTAATGGTCTTCTGCTTAGGTGTTCTCTCATAGCTTCCCTGGAATGCTACTGTTTCTTAGGATAATAAGCACGTATAAGGTGTCCTTGGTGAGTTCTTCAAGCCTAGTTCAATATGCACTGTATTTAGTACTAATTCCTTATACCTATATATAAATGACACCCTTCCCTAATTTTTAGCAGAGTTGCAGGATTCTTTTTTTCAAATTTGAATATTCTATGAGTAATTTCAATAAGACCTGGGAGGGAAAATTGAACAAAATCTTCCTTTCTGCATCTTAACCTGATGTCTTTTATGCTTTTCTTCATACTGCTGAAATTTGGGGGAAACAATTGGAAAAACATTTTCACCCCTGAGAGATAAAAAAGAGATACTTTAATCTAACAAATATTTATCTGAAGCTCATGAAACTAATGTAGATCAACTCAGTTTTCCATCTGTGGGTACATTGTTTTTATTGTTGTTCAGTTGTAGATGGGTAAATTTGGTAGTGAAAGTAAATCAATCTCAGGCTATTCCTTAGTATAAGAATGATTTCTCAGCAGACAATACAAAGAGTGTGTTCTAGAATCAAGAGCTTAATGGTATGTTTTGTACCTTTTCTCCTTCTAAGTGAGAGCTTACAACCAAAAAAAAAAAAAAATGAATAAAGTTCAGTTAAAACATCCACCAGTCTTTTCCCCTGCATTTCAAGAATACACATGTTCTTTTCTCCAATCTATTTCCAGAGAACACCATAATAAACACTTCCTCTAACTACATGACATACAGTAGTCCTGAGCAGAACACAAAATGTTTAGATAAAAGAGATAAGACGTCTAAAAGTAAAATAAATGATACACACTTATGCTAATAAATACATATGTAAAATAAAAGAGATAGCTCAAAGGACTCTTAATAAAAAGAATTGTGTGTATGAAATCTGATTTTTTTTTTAGAGCATATCCATGGTAACACATCTACTGAGAAATCCTTTAAGAAAGACTTGAAACTAAACGTAAATCATGGGAAATTGTGAATATAAAACATACAATTATTCTCCAAATTATAATAAAAGTCCTTAGGCTCTAGCATAAGAAAGATAATACAAATGAATGCAGCCATTCTGGAAACAATTTTGCAAGTATTTAGTGAACCTTAAATTATACATATTCTACAAGCCAGAAACTCTATACCCCAGTATTTACACAGTCTAGCAAAACTTCAGCCAAGTAAATAGAAAGACACATATGAGAATGTTCATGACTCTGTATGTGTGTGTGTGCATGTGTTTGTGTATGTATTTTGTAATAGCAAAGAGAAGAAAACAATCTAAGTGTTCAGCAGTAAATTAATGAATAAATAAAATGAGTTATAAAGAAACAATGGCATATCTTATGGCAGTTAAAATAAATTATGTCTACAGATATCAACATGGATCTGAAGATGTGTTAAAGGCCAATATTAAGACAAAAAAATGAAACACAATTATAGTGCCATTAATATAATTTTATAGACATGAGATCATGAAAAACATTCTTTTTTAATAAAGAATTTATAAATAGTTTTAAGACAAACATTAGATATCTGTAAGTTTTTAGTAAGAATGGGGGGAGGGAAAATGAGACAAAGAAAGATAAACAAGAAAATAGAGAAATATATAGGGATTCTACTTGGGAACAAAGCAGTATTCTAATTCTGAAAGTAATGGTCTATTTAATTTTGTGAACCTGAGATCAAATGTAAAAACAAAAGAAGTCAGTTCAAAATTGAAAATATTAAGGTAGATTATTTTTATAATTTCTTATTGAGGAATAAACTCAAAACTAGTATTAGAACCTTATAGTATAAATTGAGTTTATTTTAAATTAAAGTTAAATTAATTATAAAGTGTTTATGGATACACACACACACTATATAAAATCCACAAAAAGGCACTTTGACCAATGACCTCCGTGTCCATATATACAATGAACATATTTCATTCTTGATTCTATGTGGTATCTTAAAGCATTTGCCACTCTTAAAATTTCCTCCTTACTGATATGCTCTCTTATCTTAGTTTCCATGTTTGCTCATGTTATTACTTCCCTAATTGTTCCCTCTCATTCTCTTTTCCTGAACTACCCTCCCCTTCCAGACCTCCCATTCTCCTTTCAATCCATGGCATTTATCTTGGGACCTCCAGTAGTTTCAGATATACAGCAAAGTGATTCAGTTATATATATATTTTTAGATTCTTTCCCCATATAGGTTATTATAAAATTTTGAGTATAGTTCCCTGTGCTATACAGTAAGTCCTTGTTGTTTATCTATTTTATATATAGCAGGAAAGGTGGGGGGAGGGATAAATTAAGAATTTGGGAGTAACATATATACCTTATTGTTGATTAAACCCCAATTCAAGCATCACCCCTTTTGGCAAGCTTTACTTGACTTCCATAGGTATTCTGTCTCTTTTCTGTGTTCCCATAGCATTTTCTCTTATGATACTTTCAACCTTCCATTATACTTTCTGGTTTTATTAGCCTGTCCTGGCAAAGAATGTTAGCTCATTGAGGTTATTATTCGTCTGCATATCCTCCATGCTTAGCATAGTATCTAACATGTAGTAGATGCTCAAACTTAGAAGGGGAGGAAGAGAAGAGGAGAAGGAACAGGGGAGGGAGGAGAAGGAGAAGAGAGCAGACAACCAAGCTCTGAAAAAGAAGAGTACAATTATACAGGAAGTGGTTGAGATTATGTACGTAAGATAAGAAAGAAAGACTGGAAAAGATGTGGAGCAGAAAGAAAAGCTAAAATTTGTCTTTGAGTTCATTGAAGACGACGAGTGTGATTTCTTGGAATTTCAAAAGGCTAATAAGTAATAGAATTTCTGAAGCTCCATGATATGTAATGAAATAGTAAATAAATAATAATTAGGAACTATTAACATGTACAGTAATATCTTATAGTGGTAACTAACAATAGAGCCAAGCTCTTTTATGTTCAAATTATATACTACAGTTTAAAGCAAAATAGCAGAAAATCAACTGCTTGTATCATGAATATATTTTCAGTATTTAATTTGATAATTATGCTTCCTTTTCCAACAGTAATTAAGATGTGTGATTTCTTAATTTTGTGTACACTGATCATGTGGTATCTGAGGATGTAGGCAGTAGTCTTCATTATTATCATTATTACAATCACAACAAATATCCTTTACTTGAACATTCTCACTATAAAAGGGAAGCCTTATCTTTCATCTTTTTCTAATCTTTCTTACCTGCTTCATCTAATTAATATATCTATAAATGAGATTTTAACGGATATGCCACTATGTAGGCATTCTTCAATCTTATGATCTCAAAGTGTTATAAAGTTGTCTGCCATTGGTTTGTTTCTGTTCTTTTCAATGTTATATTCATTATAAATGCAGCTGCAAAATTAATTTTCTCCTCCCTAAGCTCATGTTACTTTAGTTACTTAAAGAACAATTTCCTGCTCACAAGAGAATTGGGATGAAACTGCTATTTTTTGCAGTTTTGAATTTCTGTTGAATGGCTCCCTTATATCTAATTAACAATCTGTGTCTGCACTTTTAGAGGAGAACTGCAGCCTTTCAGTGAATCCATCTGGCCCTTGTTCCATTTTTAAATCTAGGTCATTTTCCTATTTGACTGCCTATTGATGAAATGTTCTACAATTTGAAGTTCAAGCATGTAAGTTATTTAATTACTTTAAGATCCAAGGTGAAGCATATACTCCAACATTCATGGTGTGTTTATGTTCATCTGCACACTGAACAGAGCCCGTCTTGCTTTTCTGTAGACACTGATTTTCTTTTTTTTTTTTTTTTTTTTTTGACACTGATTTTCTATAATAATGAGATATAGGGAGGGCCTGGGCATACAGAAGGGGCACAAAATAGAGAACGAACGAAATGATGCTGCTGTCAAGATAATTCCTGCAGTTTTAATATCATTTATAGTAAATTCTGTAAAACTTCTTCTGTAGTAAGAACCACAAACTTGGCTTAACTAATTCAGCTTTATTATCTTATGGTTCTGTAGGTGAGAAATCCAACACTGGTCTGACTTGGCAAAAATTAAAATATTTTCAGGTTGCAAGGCTGCATTCTTTTCTGGGGGCTTTAGGGAATAATCTGTTTTCTTTTCTTACCAGGCTCTAGATATCATGCAAATTCCTCAGCTCATGCCCCCTTCCTTTCCTTCAAATCCAGCAATAGTGTGTGAAGTTTTAATCATGCTGCCTTCTCTCTGTGGGTGGGAAAGGTTCTCTGCTTTTAAGAACCCATGTTATTATAGTGAGCCAATTTAGATAATCCAAGCTAATCTTCCCATCTTGTTGTCATTAACGTTAATCAAATCTGCAAGGTCCCATTTTCCATGTTAGGTAACATATTCCCAGGTTCCTTGGACTAGGGAGTGGCCATCTTGGTGGGGGCAGGGGCATCATTCCACCTACTATGACCTTAAATACATGTATCTATAAGCATCTCTTACACACCAGCTGAATACACTGGCAGTGTGAGCTGGAGTAATTCAGAAGCTTAAAAGTATCATTCAAAAAATATTATGGGAGTATATGTTAAATGAAAAAAAAGAAAGAAAGAAAAAAATGCAAGAATAAGTAATAAATGATGAAATTCTTACTTCATCCCCAAACTAACTCCAATCCCATTCCTTCTGCCATAATAACCACTATATCCATACTTTATATATTTACATATACATTTATACACATATGAGTAGGATTATGCTTTTATTTGACAATTGCTTTATTTAATAAATATATTATTGTTTTTACATGTCACTGCTATAGACACAAACATTCCACAGTCTAGGTATAACACAATTTATTAAATAATCCAGGAATTAAAGGAATTCAAATCATTAACATTTTTTAACTTTGAAAACAATATTCCAGTGAACATTTTTGGAATTAAAACTTTGAGTACATGTGTATTAGTTAGGACTCTGGTTGCACATGACAAAAATGCAATTAAAACATCTCAGTAACAAAAACAATTTGTAGACTAGTGTAACTGGGAAACCAAAAGGTTCATGTAATTCAAGAACTGTTAGAGTTACAGGTTAAACAATGTCATCAAGCATCTGTCCATCCATCTCTCTGCTTTTCTCTATTTGGTGTTATTCTGAGATAGATTCCTTCACAATGGTAGGAAGACTGTATCCAGCTGTCCAAGCCAACATCCAAGAAAAAAGAGTAAATTTCCAAACTATTTTGGAAAGAACCAGTAATGACACTGCTTAGTCCAGTCTGAGTCATGTGTGTCCAGGGGACATATAAGGTTATGAATGGGAAGCAATCATTGTGGGTAAGAAGGTGGCATATTCTGGTCTTCAGACTTGAGTCACGGAAGACTGAAAGAGAGCATGGGGACACCCCCTCCCTGAAATAGCGCAGATAGAAAAGATTGCTATGGTTTAGAGGAAGGGTCCATTCCCTAAGGAAGGGAACTACAAACTGTATTCCCATGGAGTCCCTGAGTTAAAGAGTATGGCATAAATTTGATAGTTGTTATGGGATTAATTTTGTCCCCCAAATTCTTATATTAAAGTCAACCCCCAGTACCTCAGAATGTGAGTTTATTTGGAAATAGGGCCTATAAACGGATAATTAAGGAAAACTGAGGTCCTATGGGTGGGGCTTTAATCCAATATGAATGGTTCCTTATAGGAAGAGGAGATTGGGATACAGGCAACACCAGACTGAGGGACAGCCACGTGAGGACATAGTGAGAAGTTGTCCATCTGCCTGCCAAGGAGAGAAGCCTCAGAAGAAAACCTGCCTACATTTAGATCATAGAATCCTAGTCTCCAGAAATATGAAAAAATAATATTTTTTTTGTTTAGCCACCCAGTCTGCAGTGCTTTGTTATGGCAGCTCTTGCAAACTAATACAGTAGTTATTGACAAATTTGCATAGAGAAGGATTATAACAGTTAATACTTCTATGAGCCATATAAAAAAGTGGCTAAACTATTCTCATGATTATTATCAATGTTTTCTATTTTTTGACTAGTCAAAAATATCTCATTATAAATGTAGGTGCTATTTCCTAATGGTTAGAAAAATTAAATATTTTGCATCATTTTTGGTCATTTTGTATTTCATTTTCTATGAACTCACTATTTATATTCTTTCTCCATATTTGTAGGGTTATTTTTCATTTAACATCTTTGGTTTGATTTTATGTTACTTCTAGTTTGCTGCATGTCTTTTATTTTATTTTATTTTATTTTTGCGGTATGCTGACCTCACACTGTTGTGGCCTTTCCCATTGCGGAGCACAGGCTCCGGACGCGCAGGCTTAGTGGCCATGGCTCACGGGCCCAGCCACTCCGCGGCATGTGGGATCCTCCCGGACCGGGGCACGAACCCGTGTCCCCTGCATCGGCAGGCGGACTCTCAACCACTGCGCCACCAGGGAAGCCCTGCGCATGTCTTTTAAATGTATTTGTTTGTATCTTTGCCTGAGTGTTATTTTGAGTCTTCTGAGAAGCAGACAAAAAAATGGAATTTAGTATGCAAGAGATTTATTGGGAAACACCATAAGGAAAAATGCGGAATGAGCCCAAGGAGACTGGAAGAGCCAGTTGGACCATGATGTAGGTTCTAACCACTGTGGGAAAAAGGAAGAGGAAAGAATCAATGAATAGCAAAAGTCTTAGACTGTGTTTCAGTTCTAAGAAAATTTTGTCAAAGTGCCCATAAGCCAAAGTCACCATCAAAGGGGCTGCTCATCTCTCAGGAATGGGTCTGACATAGTAATTCTGCCACAAGCTGACATTTGTTGGGAACAGCTCATGAAGGTATGGTTATTTCAGAAGCACAGAAGCTGGAGTTCTTCACCAATTAATTATGTTCCCTGCAATCAGTGATCTGACAGGTGTACTTCCATGGCTGCTGCAGCCTGTTTTCTCTAAGATACATTCCTAGCACTTCCCTGCTGTGTTCACTAATGCAGATAACTTCATTTCCTGCAAACTTTCTTTAGGCAATTTCTGCCAATAGTAAGTTCTCACTGAAAGGCTGGGAAGTGGGAAAAAGAGAGAACCATAGTATTTCTCCCTCTCTTGCTCTGCTTTGGAGGGTGTCTCCAGCACTGGCGGCTCCTCCTCCAGGGCTCCAGCTTCTGTAGTCCCAGTTCTTATAAGTTGTTGCTTTCAATGTGGTTCTAGCTCACTTTAGAGAGATCAGCTTCCGGAATCTCATAACACTACCTCTTCTATTTGTCTCTCGATCTTCCTGCTGTTGTAATTCCTAAGTTGTCCCACCATCCCTTCTTTGGGTCCTCAGTCCTTCTGTCACCTATAAACTAGTTCCATGTATTAAGACACATTTGTTTGGAATGCTTAGAATGATTTTTATATTTCTCACTTTAAACAATACAGACTTTTTCCTGTATAGAAGAATTTTAAAGAAAATTATCTATGGTTTAATTTATATGTCAGACATTTGTTATTGCCAGGTCCTGTTAAAGTCATTGAAGATAAGATACAAAATAAAACAAACAAAAGTCCATGTTGTGGAGGTTACAGTCCAGTGAATAAAGACAGATAATAAATAATGTATGTACACATACATAAAATATATTGTAGTTTAGAAATCAGTGAGAGCAATGGAAAAATAGGATAAGGCAATAGAATGTTTAAATGTGATGGTATTTGAATGTAGTGAATTGTCAGGATAAAGTCCAATGAGAGGATGACATTTAAGTAAAGACTTGAAGGAGGTGAAGAAGTAGTCCATGAGATTATCTGGAGAAACATTCCAAGGAAAGGAAATGGTTCAGGTAAAGGCTTTAAAGAGGAAACATATTTAACATGTTCAAGAAAGAGCAAACAGACCAGTGTGGCTGGGTAGGAATGATTTAGGAGTGAGTAATATGAAGTAAAATCAGAGAGATAATGGGAAACCAGACCATATTGCTGGAGACTTATAAGACTTTGAGTTTTACTTTGGAAAAGGAGGGTCTAAGTGGGTAAAGGATGAAGAAAGGACACCAGTTCAGAACTATTGCAGGTGCCAGCTGAGAGATGATGGTGGCTTAGAACAAGCTATAGTAGTGATGAAAAGTGACCAGGTTATGGATCTATTTTGAAGGAAAAGCCAAGTAGATTTCTGCATAGTTTTTTGTATATGTAAGACAAAGAGTAAAGTTAAAAATGACACTAAAGTTTAAGGTCTGAACAACTGGAAAAAAAGATTTCCATGTATTGAGATGGTGAAACCTATGGGGATATCAGAAGTCTTATATTTTATACATTAAATCTGAGATGTTTATTAGCTATCTAAGTGGAAATGTGAAGGAGACATGTACAAGAATGGAATTCAGAGAGAGATGAAGATATATATTTCAGAAAAATAATCATGTCGATGATATCTAAAGCCTTGAGACAGGAAGTGATCACAACGTGTGTGTACGTAGAAAGAGGAATGAAGTCCAAGAACTGAGCCTTAGTGAGATTATACAATGTGTATACATCAGAGAATGGGAATCGTTGTGGCCATCTCAAAGTCCTGCCTGTCAAAAAACATATTGACAAATGTGGTCCCAAATGTGAAGATTTAGTTCTGATAAACAACTAGTAGAGAGTGATCACTTAAGAATGAATTCTAGGGCTTCCCTGGTGGCACAGTGGTTGAGAGTCCGCCTGCCGATGCAGGGAACACGGGTTCGTGCCCCGGTCCGGGAGGATCCCACATGCCACGGAGCGGCTGGGCCTGTGAGCCATGGCCGCTGAGCCTGAGCGTCCGGAGCCTGTGCTCCGCAGTGGGAGAGGCCACAACAGTGAGAGGCCCGCGTACCGCAAAAAGATAAAAAAAAAAAAAAGAGTGAATTCTAAATTCTTGGGAGTAAGACCAAACGCTTAACCATCCATGGCTTGTGGGATTGAGTCATATACTGTAAGCCTTATTGTCAGAGTGCTCAAAATAGAGGAGATACAGTACTCAAAATAATAGGGAGATTGAGAAGGATTGACTAGTGGGGAAAAAAAAAAAAGAAAACCAAGGAACTGTGCTGATCTGAAAGTCAAGCAAAAAATAAGAAAAAAGAAAATTTCAAGGGAAGGGCACAATCAGTTGAGTAAATGTTGCTTGGGATTAACAATTAGATCTAGCAATATAGTGACATAAATAGTAAATATAATAGTGATATATTCACTATTTCTATTACACCAATAAACTCTTGACTGCTGGAAAATACATACAATTTTCTGCATTCAAACATGGTTATTTTCTCCTGTTTCTAGAACTTTTATTTTCTTCCCTGTTGTGAACTAAAACTGATCCTGCTGAGAACTACTCACTATCTACCATAATCATTTAAATGAGTATTTAAACTTTAGTGTGCAATACACACACACACACACACACACACATACACAGAGAGCCTATACCATAAACCTATTAACATAAGATATAGGTTATGAAGGGTATCTGTTTTATAACAATCTTTTCAGATTATTTTTTCTTTGCTTAGTAAATTTTTAGAAATTTGATAAACTGTGCCCTGATATCCAGATATTCATTGTGCCTTGTATACAAAATACAAGGAAAGGGAGAACAGCCAAACTGCAATAACAATTTCCATTTCAAAAGCTGGAATGAATAAAACTGATAGAACAGCAACACATACTGATCATTGGTTGAGATGTTTACATTCTACAGGGAGATATAATGAGATAAGTGATAGAGCCTGTGACATTCATGGGCCTCATTGTGTTGACACAACTGTTTGTTTGGGGGGATGATTTTGTTGGTCAGCAAATCTGGTTGCTCTGGGTTCTGACAACTGATAAAATTATTCCTTACCTAGTCTTTCCAGTGTCAGTGAAGAGGGGCAGTAACACTAAGGGGATTGTAGCAGGTAGCTTCTAGCTTGTATTGCTGTCCTTTGTACTCATAAACTAGCTTAGGAATAGGCTGAATAACCAAAATTCTCTGTTCTCTTGGTTTGTATCAAGCAAAGTCCATGTTTAATAATATTTGTTTTTTCCCCAGTTTTATTGAGATATGATTGACATATTATATTAATCCAAGTTATAAAACATAATGATTTTATACATGTGTACATTATAAAGTGATTACCACAGTATGTTTAGTTAACATCAGTCACCTCACATAGTTAATCTTTTTTCTTGTGATGAGAACTTTTCAGATCTACTCTCTTAGCAACTTTCAACATTTTGGGTATTTTTTTAATGGGATAAAAAAACACAGTACTTGGAAGCTTCTTTTAGTGATTCATAATAACTTTAGTCTAGAAATGTGTAGCTAGAACAGAGCTGACGTTTCAAAATAGCCTTGTAGAGTGGCAAGGCAGAGTGGTAGAATGTGCCTTAATTACAGAATGTGGGTTAATGTCTACATTCTACATGGAGAGTTCAGCAGTTACAGAAAGTATTTGGGGTCTATTGTTTCATGGTTCCACCACTTTTCATAACCATTCCCATGCATATTTCTAGAATTTCACTCATTTTCAGTCAGGAATCAGCCTGTGCCACAAGCACAAATAGAAGCAGAGAATTTTGCCACTTTAGTTCAGCAAAGCACATGGTTTATTTCTTGATCATGTCCAATATAGCACAATGGTTAAAGGTGTAGTAGTTGTTGAATAAATCAGAACTGGAATAAAATCAATCTCTAACACTCTGAGCCCATTTCCTAACACTACACCTCAGTTTACTCAGATGTATAAAAGAAATGATAAAAGACTCTATCTCTTTAGAATTTTTGTGAAAACTAAATAAGACAGTGTATGTAAATGATTTGGCTCCTATGAATCATGCATATATGCTGTCTTTATTATTATAATTATTATAAATGTAATTAATTTGGATCTCAATAATTTCAGGACATCAATCTGTTTTTCTTTCTCTCTACTTCCAGCCAAAGGAACTCTGGACTTTAATTGGACTCTTTTCTACTATGTAGAAATCTAACCAAAACAATTTGATTGTATTTGGCTTCTAAGTGCCCTAAAATGTTATTTTATGAGGGCATATCATCTGGATGCCAATGGCAGTGGAAAATCACTTGGGTAATGTATAGATGGAGTCAGTTTCACAAGCCAGGATAGAGAAAACTTCATTCTCTCTACTCCCCATCCAGGCATGGTTCTGGAGTGTGTTACTTGCAATCTCAGACTTTGGATCAAATATTGAGTTAGTAATGACTTTTTTGGAAGGAAAACTCAATCTAGCTTAAATGAAAAAGTGAAACTTATTATAATATACAGAGCCTAACCATGGGAAGCAGTTCTGTTAGACTTAGTTCAAGATACAAAAATTAAAAAGAAATAGGAAAAATATCAATAGAAGTGAGTACTTATCTCTTAGACCAGCCCTTTGGATTCATATGCTTTCTAGTTTCTGTTTCTCCCTCAGTCTGCTTCATCTACTTTCTTTCTGTGTAATATTATTTGCTATTTCATATGCTTGGCCTACTCAGGATAAAGGCTAAGCTGCTGTTAAAAAAAAAGAGGCCCAATGTAGAGGAGCTTAGAAAAAAAGATATATATATTTTTTCCTCTTAGATATTAAAGTCACAAAGTGAGCAGCTCAAGTCAGCAGTCATTCAAAGACCCAGATTCTTTCAAAACTCTGATTTCTATATACCCTCTGATATTGTCTTCTGAAGTTCAGGCTGGATTATGGGTATCTTTATGTTCCAACACTTAGGGATGCATGGAGACAGAGGTAACATAATGTCTTAAGACCAAGGCAAACATTTCAATGGTGAGAATTTAATACATGGCAACATCTGGTACAAGAGAGGTTGGAAAATATTGTCTCTACTTAAGCAGACATGTGAAGACCAGTATTTTCTACCTCAGTACTTGAGACCTCAAAGTCAGTTTCAGCACCAGAATTTATTTGTTCTAATTTCAAGAAACTAGGAAAACTGACTAATGTCTTTGAATCCCATTTCTAAGTTCCTAAGAGAGAGACTGTGAATGGATCAATCTTGATCCAAAAAGTTATGGACAGATATAAGTAATATAAAATAAACATGGTTATTGTTCTCCATATCTAGTCAGAGAGTGGATCATTGGAAGGAGTTATAGGTTGTACAGATAATTCAATGGTCATTTACTACCTATGTATTAGAATTTTAAATTTGTGAAGCTAACAAAATGTTGACATCAAACCAGGGTAATACACTCACAAACAGAAAATTACAGACCAAACAAATATAATTGATGAAAATATTTTTATCTAGAATACTACCAAACTGAATTCTAAAAGACACATAAACAGTAAAACACCATATTTAAGTACAGTTCACTTTTTAAACTTGAAGGTATTTTACAGAAGGACTCTTTTGCCTTAATCTGTTCTATCAATATGTCAAAGTAGAGAAGCTATTGTTATTATTTTGAGTTGATGAAAAGGCATTTGAATTAATTCAACACACATTTTTCTATTTAAAAACACAGTACTAGAAATAGATGGATTTACCATTAAAAAAAATCCATATCTCAAAACTTTTTAGTCTTTAAATAGATCTGGTGCTAGACTGTCTTTTTCTAACTCATAAAGCCCATAGAATGCTAATGCAGCATGATCCATGAGTTAGCCATGGAATCACAATCCTTGATTCAATCTGTCAGGACATGGATGTCAGAGTCTCTGGCCTCCTCCTAAACTGTGTGTGTGTGTGTGTGTGTGTGTGTGTGTGTGTAAGAAAGAGAGACAGAAGGAGACAAAGGATACTTTTCTGGGTGTATATGAAAACTTCTAGAATTATATTTAACAAGAAAAATGGAAATTTTCTTTTACAAAGATACTAAGTATCTCTGATATTCCAACTAATTTTATTTACTATTCAAAAACAAAAACAAGAAAAGCTAGATATTTTGTAAAGTTTTAGGTACTTCAGATATTTTATTGAACACAAAATATAGAAGGAACTACTTAGATTATTCTCAACTGAGAATTCTCTCCCTTTTTGATCTTTCACCATATCAACTAATTCCATAATTGAATGGCAAGTCCCAGCACTTAGAAATACTGTTTGCAGTGAGCTAGACCTCCAAACATAAAGTATAGCACTCAGCTATTCACACATATTATTTGTTCTTATTTGAAAAGGAGTTATTGATTCTTATGTCTATTAGTAAATCAGTTTTATAGTCATGCAACCAGGGTTCAGGGAGAGTTTCTAATTCAGACTTGCAGATACCTTAGACATAAAATATGTTTAAATCTCAGCAAGCAGTACTGGTCTCAAAACTTGCATTGATATCTACTCTCTCTCAATAATAAAGTTTTCCCTCCTATACAACATAGCCTATGTTTCTGAACCCCGTAATAGCACATTAAGATAATAAGCATGCATTGAACATATCTGCTTTACTCCAAAAATATTTTCTGTTTCCTATATATATTATTCAATCTTTGCTGTGCTGAGCATTAATTTAGTACCTTAGAAAGTGTTCATTTGTGTATTTCTAAAATGCTTAGCTAAGGGGAGCCCTGCCAAGGAATGCCATGATCAATTGCTTCTAGGCCTTGTAAATAACTGCTTATGCAAGCCTACAGACAGACCATCTGTATATAGTCCTGATGCAATGGTGTATATGGAAGTCTTCGTCATCATTATGTAACCACTGAGCAATGTAGCTGGATAATGCTGATGGCATAATAAGTTGTGTTTAAGATCCAGGTATTAGATCCAGCATTCTGGCTTGAAAAAGGCAAATTTTGCAACAAGTAATGGAGTTTCAGGATGACACAGTTGGAGTATAAGAGGATGTTTTTTAAACCCCCAATCTCTGCTCCCCACATCCTGGTAAGATCTTACCCTGGGAAGCAGAATTTCATCACCACCAATGTCAATGCATTTACATCTAGGAAACTGGAAAAACATAAAACTCCCTACATGCTGAACACCCCACCACCGCCAGCTTGACACCCCCTGGTAATTAGAGGATTCATTTAACATATTTTAGTTAACCAATTTCTTTGAAATTTATATGAGGTTTTTGCCAAACATCAAACCCAGTCCTTGGTAGTACAACTTGAGTGACACACTCTGAGACAAATAGTAGAAACTCAATGAAGGGTTATTAACCAAGTTAAGGGATAAGTAATTACCACATCCTTGAAAAGATCTCTATGTTCTCACTACTAGATTCAGTAGCTTTATAAACATCTTTCTCTCCAATAGTTCCTACCATAATTCAGCACACTGTTTCCAGGTTATTCTTTCTTAAATAGGACATTTCCTAAAGCACCATCTAGTTTACAGCCTTTGTGACTTTCGAGGGAAAAACTATTTGTTAAATTTTAGATTTGGTAATGTTCAGAAAATGTTATCAGAGGTTTTATGAACTAGGTATAAGAATTACTCAGTAAAAATTAATAAGGGAAACTTGTTGGTTTGTGACTATTGTAAGCATTACTCGCTATTCAGTGATTCATCTTGATTACATCTAAGGTAAATGAAAAAGCAGTCTAAGGAATTTAATGCCCTTAGGACTAAGGTGGTTTCCCTAGGAAGAAATTACAAGTAGGCAGGAGAAAAGGACCTATTGTATAGCACAGGGAACCCTACTCAGTATTCTGTAATAACCTATACAGGAAAATAATCTGAAAAATAATGGATATATATATATTTATATATTAATATATACACATATATAGATACAGATATATATCTGATTCACTTTGCTGTACACCTGAAACTAACACAACATTGTAAATCAACTATACTCCAATAAAAATTTTTTAAAAAGGAGTTGATCAAAAGTGTCAAATGCCCAATATAAAATAAAAAGTTTTTTAAAAAGTGTCAAATGCTTCATAGAGAGATTGTTATCTGAAGATCACTTAATTTGAGAGGATGGAAGTGGTTGATGACCTTAACTTTTGTATCTTTAATGAATTGTTGGGATAAGAAGTAGGTTAAAGAGAAAATGAGATATGAAGAATAGACTCAATCAGCTCAGACAAATCTTTCAAAAACTTTTGTAATAAATAAATAGAATAAAAGGAAATGGGGAAGGGAAAACTGAAGAGGAATCTGAGGGTAATAATATGTTTTTGTTGTTGTTATTTTGAGTTCTGATTAATTGTTTGTTTTAAAATGGGAACTATTACAGCTTGTATGGATGTTGATAAGAATAATCCAGTAGAAAGGGAATATTGATGATGCAGGGAAAGGGAATATTTCAGGAAAAATTCCTTTAGTGGCAACGGTTTATGGTATCCAGTGCATATTTGAGAGACGGAGCTGTCTGAGATAGGGACAGAAACATTCATTGAAGGAAGAAGGTAAATATTCATATGCAGGCAGGCTTTGAAGAAGATGAGACAGTTTCTTTTCACTTTACTTTTCAAAATGAAGTAAAAAGCAAGATCATCAGCTGAGAGTGAGGAGAAAGTCAGTTGTAAAGTTGTATAGAAAAGAGGTATTGAGTTACTGTTTAGGATAAATATTCTTGGGATATACAGTAGGATTGTTGGATGATGTGGGAACGCATTTGAAATGTGTGGTCCTAAATTTAAAGTGTGATCAGTTAACATATTGTCCACCCAACTTGTTCAGCTGCTCCTAAAAAGACATGCGATGATTGAATACTTGGGATTTATTAGAGTTGTTTTCCCAGGCAAATAGTATAGAGGGATATAGGATTTAATGACATTTGTAAGATACCTGTCACAATGAGGCATCAAGGCATCTAAGCTGAGCCAGGAAAAAAATAGAACATGACATGTTAGGAAAAAGGATGAAGACTTAAAGGGTAGGTTAGAGATCAGAAATTCTCAGTGAGGTTGAAGAAAGGCTGGAATGGAATATTGAGCTGAAAGAATAATAGAAGGTGCTGAGGTAATCAGTGGGTATAAGTCAAGATTTTGAATGAGGTGCTATTACTGGTGATGACAAAGTCAAGGTTATGGCTGAAGAATGGTGGATGAAAGTGAAACCAAGGAGATCAAGTGTCCAGGACACTCAGTAGTTAGTTGGCTCTTCCTCATGGGTTTTGACATTAGACAATATTCACAACAGTGCAGGAATGGAAATATGGGCTGACAGATGACTTAGACTGTTGGCTTCTAATAGTTACATAAGAAAAAGAGGGATAAGGACATGACAGACTTAGAGCATATTGAAACTCTACTAAATCAATGTTATACAATTAGTGTCATGTTAATAGATTAAAGGAGAAAAATATCTCAACAGATGTTGAAATGCCATTTGATAGGATTCAAAAATATAAATATAATACAAGTGTATATATTCATTTATAAATGCTGTCACTGTTATTATTTAACTTTGTCTTAAATATACTAACTGAGGCAATTACAAAAAAGACATAAAATTAGGTATAAACATTGGAAAGTTGGAGACAAACTGTATACATTCATATTTTGTCATTTATTAATAAATTTGGAGGAAAAATTAGGTGAATTCCGTGATCTCTTCTAGGATTAATGTTCCCCAATGCCTCAGTATTTCTCCTCTAGGATCTCCAAGAGGGACAGCTTAAGGGTCCCTGAAAAACTGCATGCTTTTTTGCTTTTCCCTCTTTGCATCACAAAGGTAATATCCATTGACTGGAAGAATCAAATAAAAACACTGATGATTATATAGCATCTCTGTGTGTACCTACATTTACCCTCTTCACAAATAATTTATTTTGCTCTTTTGCATTGGATACTGTGTTCCCTGCACACACCAAAATTGTTTTCTAAATAGTAGGAGGACACTTGTTTGACAGGAATAGTTTAAACAAAATTATAATAAAAGCTTAAGCTTGGCTTTCAAGTTTTCTCTAACAATTAAATATGCATTTATTTAAGCAATCATGGTATGAAATAGTAGTCAATGAGAAGTGAGGATAACTAGGGATTTAAATGACTGAACTGGTTTGAAAGGTGTTTGAATTTCACTCCACCTAGAAAGTGTATTCCCTCACTTACTTTTTGTTCTTATTCTTGTCCTAATTCTCCACTCTCTCTTTTTTCCTCTATTTTCTAATTTTTATCAGACATTGTAAAAACAATTTTAGTCAAAATAACAGAACCACTGATAAACCCAACAAAATTTGATAAATATAACCAACTTACACTAAGAATTTTCCAGATATTCTTGAATCTGTGGAAAACCTGAAAGTACTAATATAACAAAATTTCATTGCTTGATCTATGCCTCAAGGACAGAATGGATATTACTCAACAAGCTGAAGGAGACACGAATGGATGCTCTCATAAACAAAATTCTGGAAGCCAGCTACATCGTCTCCAGCTTTATTTCCTAAATTCTCATTTTACTGTTCTAGACCAAACACATCAAATTATATATCACCTTTCTGTAATGTCAGAGAGGATAACGATTATAACCAGGGAACATGTTAATCAGTAGAATTGATATGTTTGTCTCTATATTCCCATTTTTTTCCTCTCTGCTTTTCTTTTCCCACCCTTTTTCCTTTACTTTTCAAGTTTGCCCATCACTGAATTTATTGTGACCTGGATTTCTGCCCTCCCTCCATTCCGTTCAGAAGCAAACACTACATAGAGAGGAAATCAGGAAAGCCAAACACATTCATATATATATATTTTTTTAATTTATAATATGAGGAGTTATCATGTGTACCAAACTTCTAAAAAATATACTATATTAGTAAATTTTGTTATTAAGCACTGTACATGATACATAAATAAGAGAGTTTACCTTTATCTTCATGGAGTTTGCTGTCTGTTGTAATAAGACATTTACTCAAAGAAAAATTAAAGGAAACATGATAACTATTTTCTCTAGAAAGAAATAAACAGGGCTTCCCTGATGGCGCAGTGGTTGAAAGTCCGCCTGCCGATGCAGGGGACATGGGTTCGTGCCCCGGTCCGGGAAGATCCCACGTGCCACGGAGCGGCTGCGCCCGTGAGCCATGGCCGCTGAGCCTGCACGTCCGGAGCCTGTGCTTGGCAACGGGAGAGGCCACAACAGTGAGAGGCCCGTGTACCACAAAAAAAAAATAAAAATAAAAAAGAAAGAAAGAAACATAGCACTATAGATTTTAGAGGAGAGATACAGCTCAACTATGTGGAGACTCAGAATAAAAATCAGAAAAAAGATATGGAAAATAGAATTTGGGTAAAATTTTGAGGAAATGAATTAAAGTTATCAAGTGGCAGTAAAAAACAAAAGTAAGAAATAAATAAATACATCTGGAATGCAGCTAGCAACCAAGTTTCACTGAAGATTATGGGAATGGTCACCAAGGCTAGGAAGGCACGGGGTATAAAGAGTCTAGAGTTTTAGGAGGGAAACTGGTATGGAATGTATTCATTGTCATTGTAAGCCATATGGGCTACATGATTTGCAGGGCTCATTGCAAAATAAAAATTCACAGACCCTTGTTAAAGTATTATTAAAAGAGCTATAGCAGATCATAAAACCAAGTGTGCAGCCCTTCTAAGCATGGGACCCTATGGGACTGCATAAATCATATGCCCATGAACTGGCCCTGCTGGTTAGTCCCTGTTTTTGAGTTTTGGAGTAAATGAGAGGAAGGTTTGCTAAGGGAAATAGATCTAGAGGGAGCATCCAAGATAAACAGGAGGGTAAGAGAATAGGAAAGGGTTAATAATCAAAAGACACTAGAATCATAGAGAAGAGCTTGTAAAAGCCTGATTGTTGGGAACAAAGTAATAAAAAGTTTATGTTCTTTATTATGAAGTAAAAAAAAGTCATCCACAATAGTTAAGAAATAACGACTAGAATTAAAGACAAAGAATAGAATTGAACCAAAGATGAGTCCACATTTTCATCCTGGATGACAAGGAGAGAAACCAAAAAAAATAACAAAACAAAAGAAAAATCAGAAAGAGAAGGTGATTTGAGGGGAGCATTGGAATGATGCTGATCTTAACTGAGGGCTGCCAAAATACAATTGGATAGAAAAATATATGAGGTAGCTGGGGAAATGCTATCAGACACCAGTAAAAAAAAACCTTATTAGGAAAAGGGTAAAGATTTTAAAGTTATATAATTTAAGGAGAGAATGGTAGTCCTCTTTTAGGTTAAACTGTTCAAAGAATTAATCCTTATAATCAATGGAGTAAATTATTCTCAGATGATATACTGATTTTCTCATCCTAGGCTTGCATACGTTGTAGTCTATGTGAAGGTCAGAATTAAAGGTGAAGATGAATGGGATAAATAATGAAAAGATATTTGAGTAAGACAATAATTTATCCTCTAACCTTGAAGATACCAACACTTAAGACTCAAGGAGAGAAAAAGGATACAATGAAGAATATTTTAAAAGAACAAACAGAAAAGTAAAGAGTCACTGATGTTATAGATGGAAAGACTTTCAAAATGCAGATATGTGGAGACAAAGCATTTCTAATGGCACGGAAATGTAGAATGTTATAAAATGAGAGAAAATAGATGAGTTGAAGAATCGAAGGTTTAAAATACCAGTGATACCAAAGACCAGTTGTTGTAAAAGAAAGAGAAAAAAAGACAGAGAGAGAGGGGGGAGAGAGAGAGAATGGAAGATACTCTGGTAAAAAAAAAAGAATTTCAGATTTCATGACCATAAAGATGAGACAAAGTTAAGGGGGTTTGTAAGTTTAAAAGAGGCCAAAAATAACCTTTTATAATATGTTTCATTTCTTTTCATTCTTTGAAAATTCTAGTTAGGGTTAAAACATTATTGGCATATTTTAATTTTTTTCATATAATTTATTTTCAGCTCTTAAAACTTCAGCTCCCTGTTCCCTTATTTGAAGACCTGTACATAAGAGTTGTACTCTGACTTTTTTGCTCTGAATCTATTTAAGTAAATTATATTTAGCAAGTATTTTCTGCAGTCTGAGAGGTAATGCTGCAGCCTTTCACTTCCACTGTCTCATTTAAATTTTAATCCCACAGAAAACAGAAAGTCTTGGGTTACTGGGAAGGTAGAGGAACTAAAACAAATCTCTATCTTTTGACTGTTATACTTGCATTATAATAAGTCACAGTTCAGAATTTACTGTGTATTCAGACTATACGGACAAGGAGCCAGAATTATCTTGGCCATTTCTCGGAGTTTATAAAATATATACACACCCTTAATTCTGACTGGGACAGATAGGTATTTTGTAGTCTTCCATCTGCACTGTTGAGGAAATGGTTTTTGGTAACAGTACTTCAGTGTGACCAAGGTCATATACGGCTGCTGCAAATACAAAGTATACTTGCTGATACTCTAAAGTCATTTAAGAAATGTCTCCCTACTTTGCTGTTTGAGATGTCAGGGATGGCATATGTGAACATTGTGAAAAAGACAAGGTTTTCCCTTGGTTCTGCCTATAATTCTTGTCTTCCCCTGCTTTGCCCACTACTACTACAGTTCTCCCACTGAATGTGATAATAACTCATTAAAGAGTACAATAAGTAATTATTTGCTTTTCTGGGTCTACCTTTAGGCACTGAACTCTCTGAAAGGAAGGTCTCTGACCTAATGATATTGGTATCAGTAATTCATACTACGGTGGCTGAAATATGATAGGCACTCAACATAGCACTTTTTAAGCTAATGTTGTCTGTACACATGATCTAAATTTTGTGAAATAATGAGATACACTTTCCAATTTCTCCCAGATCTAGAACAAGATTCCCCAAATAACAGGTTATAAGTTGTTCCTGTCATAGATGGTGACCCTCAAATTTTCACAAATATGAGAAACCTTAAGGTAAAAGTCTGGAACATCCTGAAGTCCTATGAAATCAGGCAAAATAGGATAATGGAATTAATGAAGAAGTGGACTTAGGGGTTTCCTCTCCATCCAGGGTTCATCTCAGTAACATTTTTCTCCTTATGAGAACATTTTAAAAATTGAATCATACAGTATATAACTTTTTGAGAATGTTTTTTTCACTACACATAATGCCCTTGAGATCTGTCCAGGTTTTTGCATGCATCAATACTTTTATTTATTCAGTAATTTTATTGCTGAGTGGTATTCCATTGCATGATATTCCATTGTTTCAGAACTGGTTTAACAATTCACCTATTCAATGGCATTTGAGTTGTTTCCAGTTTTAGGTTACTATGAATAAAGTCACTATGAATAATTGTGTACAGGTTTTTGTGTGAACATAAGCTTTTATTTCTCTGGGATAAATGTCATAGGGTGTGATTGCTGACTTATTTTGAAAATGCGTATTTAGTTTTAAAAGAAACTACCAAACTGAGTGGCAGACAGCAGAAGCAAGAAGAAATACAATCCTGCAGCCTGTGGAACAAAAACCACATTCACAGAAAGATAGAAGCATGAAAAGGCAGAAGGCTATGTACCAGGTGAAGGAACAAGATAAAACCCCACAAAAACAACTAAATGAAGTGGAGATAGGCAAACTTCCAGAAAATGAATTCAGAACAATGATAGAAGATGATCCGGGACCTCGGAAAAAGAATGGAGGCAAAGATCGGGAAGATGCAAGAAATGTTTAACAAAGACTTAGAAGAATTAAAGAAAAAACACCTAGAAAAATTAAAGAATAAACAAACAGAGATGAACAATACAATAACTGAAATGAAAAATATACTAGAAGGAATCAATAGCAGAATAACTGAGGCAGAAGAATGGATAAGTGACCTGGAAGACAGAATGGTGAAATTCACTGCCACAGAACAGAATAAAGAAAAAAGAATGAAAAGAAATGAAGACAGCCTAAGAGACCTCTGGGACAACATTAAGTGCAACATCATTTGCATTATAGGGGGTCCCAGAAGGAGAAGAGAGAGAGAAAGTACCTGAGAAAATATTTGAAGGGATTATAGTCAAAAACTTCCCTAACATGGGAAAGGAAGTAGCCACCCAAGTCCAGGAGGCGCAGAGAGTCCTGGCAGGATAAACCCAAAGAGAAACACGCCGAGACACATAGTAATCAAATTGACAAAAATTAAAGAAAAAGAAAAATTATTGAAAGAAACGAGGGTAAAATAACAAAAAACATACAAGGGAACTCCCATAAGGTTAACAGCTGATTTCTCAGCAGAAACTCTACAAGCCAGAAGGGACTGGCATCATATACTTAAAGTGATGAAAGGGAAGAACCTACAACCAAGACTACTGTACCCAGCAAGGATCTCATTCAGATTCAATGGAGAAATCAAAAACTTTACAGACAAGAAAAAGCTGAGAGAATTCAGCACCACCAAATCAGCTCTACAACAAATGCTAAAAGAACTTCTCTAAGTGGGAAACACAAGAGAAGAAAAGGACCTACAAACAAACCCATAACAATTAAGAAAATGGTAATAGGAACATACATATTGATAATTACCTTAAATTTGAATGGATTAAGTTCTCCAACCAAAAAACACAGGCTCACTGAAATCATACAAAAACAAGACCCATATATATGCTGTTAACAAGAGATCCACTTCAGACTTAGGGACACATACAGACTGAAAGTGAGGGGATGGAAAAATATATTCCATGCAAATGGAAATCAAAAGGAAGCTGGAGTAGCAATACTCATATCAGATAAAATAGACTTTAAAATAAAGAATGTTACAAGAGACAAGGAAGGACACTACATAATGATCAAGGGATCAATCCAAGAAGATATAACAATTATAAATGTACATGCACCCAACATAGGAGCACCTCAATATATAAGGCAAATGCTAACACCTATAAAAGAGGAAAACAACAGTAACACAATAATACTGGGGGACTTTAACACCTCACTTACACCAATGCACAGATCAACCAAACAGAAAATTAATAAGGAAACACAAGCTTTAAATGACACAACAGACCAGATAGATTTAATTGATATTTATAGAACATTCCATCCAAAAACAAATTACATTTTCTTCTCAAGGGCACATGGAACATTCTCCAGGATAGATCACATCTTGGGTCACAAATCAAACCTCAGTAAATTTAAGAAAGTTGAAATCATATTAAGCATCTTCTCTGACCACAATGCTATGAGAGTAGAAATCAATTACAGGGAAAAAAACGTAGAAAAAACAAACACATGTAGGCTAAACAATACATTACAAAATAACCAAGAGATCATTGAAGAAATCAAAGAGGAAATCAAAAAATACCTAGAGACAAATGCCAATGAAAACACGACGATCCAAAACCTATGGGTTGCAGCAAAAGCAGTTCTAAGAGGGAAGTTTATAGCTATAAAAACCGACCTCAAGAAACAAGAAAAATCTCAAGTAAACAATCTAACCTTACAACTAAAGGAACTAGAGAAAGAAGAACAAACCAAGCCCAAAGTTAGCAGGAAGAAAGAAATCATAAAGATCAGAGCAGAAATAAATGAAATAGAAACAAAGAAAACAATAACAAAGATCAATAAAGCTAAAAGCTGGTTCTTTGAGAAGATAAACAAAATTAATAAACATTAGCCAGACTCATCAAGAAAATAAACATTAGCCAGACTCATCAAGAAAAAGAGAGGACTCAAATCAATAAAATTAGAAATGAAAAAGAAGTTATAGCAGACACTGCAGAAATACAAAGCATCCTAAGAGACTACTACATGCAACTCTGTGCCAATAAAATGGACAACCTGGAAGTAAGGGACAAATTCTTAGAAAGGTATAACCTTCCAGGACTGAACCAGGGAGAAATAGAAAATATGAACAGACCAATCACAAGCAATGAAATTGAAACTGTGATTAAAAATCTTCCAACAAATAAAAGTCCAGGACCAGAAGTCTTCACAGGTGAATTCTATCAAACATTTAGAAAATAGCTAACACCCATCCTTCTCAAACTCTTCCAGAATATTTCAGAGGAAGGAACACTGTAAACTCATTGTACGAGGTCACTGTCACCCTAATAACAAAACCAGACAAAGATACTACAAAAAAAGATAATTACAGATAAATATCACCTATGAATATAGATGCAAATATCCTCAACAAAATACTAGGAAACAGAATCCAACAACATATTAAAAGGATCATACACCATGATCAAGTGGGATTTATCTCAGGGATACAAGGATTCTCCAATAGATGCAAATCAATCAATGTGACACACCATATTAACAAACTGAAGAATAAAAACAATTTGATCATCGCAATAGATGAAGAAAAAGCTTTTGACAAAACTCAACACCCACTTATGATAAAAACACTCCGGAAAGTGGGCATAGAGGGAACCTACCTCAACATAATAAAGGCCATATAGGACAAATCCACAGCAAACATCATTCTCAATGGTGATAAACTGAAACCGTTTAAGATCAGGAACAAGGCAAGGATGTCCACTTTCACCACTTTTATTCAACATCATTTTGGAAGTTCTAGCCATGCCAATCAGAGAAACAAAAGAAATAAAAGTAATACAAATTGGAAAAGAAGAAGTAAACCTGTCACTGTTTGCAGATGATATGATGCTATACATAAAGAATCCTAAAGATGCCACCAGAAAACTACTAGAGCTAATCAATGAATTTGGTAAAGTTGCAGGATACAAAATTAATGCACAGAAATCTCTTGCATTCCTATACACTAATGATGAAAAATCTGAAAGAGAAATTTAAGAAACACTCCCATTTACCAATGCAACAAAAAGAATAAAATACCTAGGCATAAAGCTACCTAGGGAGACAGAAGACCTGTATGCAGAAAACTATAAGACACTGATGAAAGAAATTAAAGATGATACAAACAGATGGAGAGATATACCATGTTCTTGGATTGGGAGAATAAATATTGTGAAAATGATTATACTACCCAAAGCAATCTACAGATTCAATGCAATCCCTATCAAATTACCAATGGCATTTTTTACAGAACTAGAACAAAAAATTGCACAATTTGTATGGAAGCACAAAAGACTCCAAATAGCCAAAGCAGTCTTGAGGCAAAAAAATGAGTTGGAGGAATCAGACTCCCTGAGTTCAGACTATACTACAAAGCTACAGTAATCAAGACAATATGGTACTGGCACAAAAACAGAAATACAGATCAATGGAACAGGATAGAAAACCCAGAGATAAACCCACGCACCCATGGTCAACTAATCTATGACAAAGGAGGCAAGGATATACAATGGACAAAAGACAGTATCTTCAATTAGTGGTGCTGGGAAAACTGGAAAGCTACATGTAAAAGAATGAAATTAGAACACTCCCTAACATCATACACAAAAATAAACTCAAAATGGGTTAGAGACCTAAATGTAAGACTGGACACATAAAACTTAGAGGAAAACATAGGAAGAACACTCTTTGACATAAATTACAGCAAGATCTTTGTTGATCCACCTCTTCAGGTAATGGAGATAAAAACAAAAATAAAAAAATGGAACCTAATGAAACTTAAAAGCTTTTGCAAAGCAAAGGAAACTACAAACAAGATGAAAAGATAACCCTCAAAATGGGAGAAAACATTTGCAATGGAATCAACGGACAATGGATTAATCTCCAAAATATATAAACAGCTCATGCAGCTCAATATTAAAAAAAAACACAACCCAATCAAAAAATTGGCAGAAGACCTAAATAGACATTTCTCCATAGAAGACAAACAGATGGCCAAGAAGCACATGAAAAGATGCTCATCATCACTAATTGTTAGAGAAATGCAAATCAAAACTACAATTAGGTATCACCTCACACCAGTTAGAATGGGCATCATCAAAAAATCTACAAACAACAAATGCTGGAGAGGGTGTGGAGAAAAGGGAACCCTCTTGCACTGTTGGTGGGAATGTAAATTGATACAGCCACTATGTAGAACAGCATGGATGTTCCTTAAAAAACTAAAAATAGAATTACCATATGACCCATCAATCCCACTACTGGGCATATACCCAGAGAAAACCATAATTCAAAAAGACCCAATCACCCCAATGTTCATTGCAGCACTGTTTACAATAGCCCGGTCATGGAAGCAACCTGAATGCCCATCGACAGATGAATGGATAAAGAAGATGTGTTACATTTATACAATGGAATATTACTCAGCCATAAAAAGGAACAAAAGTGGGTCATTTTTAGAGATGTGGATGGATCTAGTGACTGTCATACAGAGTGAAGTAAATCAGAAAGAGAAAAACAAATATTGTATATTAATGCATATATGTGGAACCTAGAAAAATGGTACAGATGAACCAGTTTGCAGGGCAGAAATAGAGACACAGATTTACAGAAAAAACGTATGGATACCAAGTGGGGAAAGTAGCTGGGGGTGGGGTGGGAGAGTGGCGGTGTTCTGAACTGGGAGATTGGGATTGACATATATACACTAATGTGTATAAAATGGATAAATAATAAGAACCTGCTGTATAAAAAAATATTAAAATAAAATTCAAAATTGCAAAAAAAAAAAAAAAAAAAAGAAAGAAAAAGCAACCACCAAACTGTTTTCCAGAATGGCTGTACCATTTTGCATTCCTACCAGCAGTGTATGAAAGACCGTTTCTCCCCAGCCTCATCAGCATTTGGTATTATCACTCTTTGTTTTCTTTTTTTTTTTTTTTGCCATTCTAATAGATGTTTAGTGATAAATCATTGCAGTTTTAATTTGCATTTCCTTAATAGCTAATGATGTTGACCATCTCTTTAAGTATTTGCTATCCATATCCCTTCCATAGTGAAATATCTCTTCATGTCTTTTGCCCAATTTATAATTAGATTTATTTTTTTTACTTTTGAGATTTGAGAGTTCTTTTTATAGTCTATATATATGAGACCTTTGTTGGATGCGGTTTGCAAATATTTTATCTTAATATATAGCTTCTTTTCATCCCCTTGATAGGGTCCTTTACAGCATAAAGTTTTTTTTTTTTAATTTTGATGAAGCTCTATTTATCCTTTTTTTAAAAAAGGAAATCACAATTTTGATATCATTTCTCAGAACTCTTCACCTAGCCCTAGCTCCAAAACTATTGTTATGTTTTCTGCTGATCCTTAATATTTTAAACAATTACCTATCCCAACAAATGTTATTCTAAAATGCTGCAATACTACTGCAGCAAATAAGTGGTGTACTCAGATTTATAAATTGAAATTATAAATTGAAATGTATGAAAAATTTATTGAAAGATGATATCACTTAACATGAAAATAACATTATCTCATTGGCATTCTATTTCATAATTAAGGTGTTGGAAGAAAATTGGCAAAAACATATGTTCACAGAAAGGATATCACTAAGTGGGGTATAACCAAAAACTTGAATAAAATTTGCTGTACTTACTTTTACATAACAGTTTAATTAACTAATCAGTTAATTGTCCCCACCCATTTGCAAGACACATATACACATTGATAATCCCATAATAATCCATTAATTAAATTATCCCTTTAAAAGTGTCACTTTTTTTTTTCTTTTGCGGTACACGGGCCTCTCACTGTTGTGACCTCTCCTGTTGTGGAGCACAGGCTCTGGACATTCAGGCTCAGCAGCCATGGCTCACGGGCCTAGCTGCTCCGTGGCATGTGGGATCTTCCCGGACCGGGGCACGAACCCATGTCCCCTGCATTGGCAGGCGGACCCTCAACCACTGCGCCACCAGGAAGCCCTAAAACTGTCACATTTTTTAAAGTGAGGGTAGACAATAGTATCGTAAGAAAAAAGTAGGTTTGGTTAGGCATAATTGCTGCTATTAAGCACAAAAGTTAATTCTGTATTTCCTGGAGTGGCAAGCATAAATGAAAGCATAACTAGTTACAAAATTCTCATTATTTATTAGTAAGAAGTATACTAGCTGGTTAGGAGAAATTGTTCATTTTCTGTAAAAAAATCTCAAACTGTCTAATTACGTAGATTTTTCTATCACTGCCATCAAGTGAGAAAGGAACATTGTTTTGAAATGTAATTTCACCAATAAGCAGAAAATATATTCATATAGACATACTGACCTTTTGTAACACTAGTTCTCAAAAGAGCTAAAGAATATTTTTTAGTTACATAAATTTGTGGTGTTTCAATTTCATATACCAAAACTAATGGGGTCCAAAGGAATGAATATTCCTTTGTTAATTCCTCTTAAATATTCCAATTACCTCAATCTGAGCTAACTCAATCTGAGCTAAGAGATTTCTGAGAGAAGCTGGAGATCAGATTATTAAAAATCAAGGTCACAAGAAAGGAGTAGAAGGAGCTGACATTCACTGAGTACCTACTGCCTGATGTGATGGTTTATGTTCACAAGAAAATGGTTAGGAGAATAAATTTAAAAAAAAAATTGTTCTAGTTAATTAGATTCGTGTTCAATTGTTCAGTGTTTCTCAAGAAATTCAAGCAAGTTTGGAATTTCTTTTAATGTACTATTTGTTGTGTAAGTGTGTTTTTTTGAGTGTAACATTGTGCTTAGGTTAGGTTTTTATTCTGATTATATTTTAGAGCCATTTTAACACGTGTTGACCAACAGTGCAGTTGGATCTGCTATTAAAATTATTACTGTAAGCCAGAATTTTTTTATTAAAACTACTCAGACTTTATACATAAGGTAAAATGTGGTTATGAATCTAAACAAACATGAGAAAGTCCAGCAATACCATGGGGATATCATTGCGATAGTAACAATAATTTTAGAACAGAATGTTTTCTTTAAGACTTGACTGAGACACCAGACTGACAAATACTGTGAGTTCATTAAATTGGAGAAATCTAAATATCTTCTGAAGCTATGAATTGGAAATTAGATTTTACCCCAACTTCTGAGGACAGTGAATTTTCATACACTATTGTTTAATAGGTGAAGCTAATGCCTGCCTAGATTAATTTATAAATTCCACCTGGCTACATTGGCTGCAGATAGTAAGATACTCTGGAGAAACGGGAGTTGGTATTTTAGTTTTAATCATTCATCCTTTGGAACAAAGATACAAGCCAATTTATTCCTATTCTAATGGTATTGTACTAGAGACTGGAGAAATAGAGTTCTGAGTTGTATTTGAGAGCAAGCCATCAACAAGACATAGCAGTAAATATCTACAGAGGTGAAGACCTGCCATTGCCTAAGAAGGAGTCTCCAAGGTCCAGAAGTCAGAATTATTTCAGGCCACAGGCCATAAACCCTTCTATTTATTTGAAAGTCTCTCTTCTTTCAAACAATCGTGTGACAGAAAATCAGTGTGGTTAGGATTCAAAATTCAAGTATATAATGTATAACACAGAAGATAATAAGTGTGACTTTGCATTCAGAGTGGAAGAATTACTATAAGAAGCCATGTCCAGGGAGGGTGGCTACTGGCAAAGCATGTAGTTTCAGAAGCATCTGAGTCAATTTATATAGGAATAATTTTAAATCAGTATTTAGTAAATAACCCTGAAGTTTTTGCAGCCCTAAACAACTCTTTACCCACAATGCACCCACACTCATGTTGGTGAAGCTACTCAAGGCTGAGGAAGAAAAAGTTTCAGGTATGGCTACTCTACAGAAATTTGACCAAATACACTATTGGAACTTAAGTCTACTTGAAGAACCGTAAATGATGGGAGTAGTGTGCAGCCTTTTTAAGTTAATATCTTAGAGGTTTGCACTAAGTCAGTTTGGCAGTTCTGAAGAGGAAATTCCCAGATATAATCTAGAACTTGTTTTTGACACCATGATCCTTAATTTGCTTCTATTGAGGCAAAGAAGGGCATAAGTGGAATCATTATTACTTATTGGACCTCTGATTCATGGGCATTTGCCTTCTCCAGCAGGGACCAGAAATTCCATAATTATTCTTTGAGAATGCCCAGAATTTTTGGAAATAAAGGTAATTGTGGTTTTTATTATAGTTTTAATGAGGATAGTGAGAAGTGGTGAGAATAGATATATATTGGGCTAGTGTCAACAAGTCTTTCTGATGGATTGAATCAAGGTTTGATTATAGCTTGGAAGCCTAAGCAAGTAAATGAAGTATGATACTTTATGTTGAAATGAGAAAGCTTGGGAAGGAACATTTTCAGGATGGTGTGAAATGGAGAATTCATGAGTTCATCCTTTAAGCATGCCTAAGAGATGTTGATTAAATAGCCAATTAGGGGTTGCAAATAGGCAGTTATTATGGGTTTGGAGCTGAGGAACAAGCTCTGCAATTGATGCCTTAGATCCAGAGAGTCTAGACAAGTTGGTAAAAGGAAAACACCAAAATTGTCCCATCTATCCATGATAGAAGAGAATGAAATGCAGATTAAAAGTCCAGGATGACACCAATACTTATGTGCTCCCCTTCTCGAAAGTCAGCAATTTAACTGTAATAACATGGCATGCTTTGATCTTCAGAAATCCACACCCCACAAATATCTTGAGAAAAGCTTTCAGAATAAGAATATAATAGTACCGAATGTGCTCTCCTTACTTTCTAATAGGGAAGAAGGGAGCAAGAGAGGAGGGTGCAGCATGAAATTATCAGCTATCCCTGACATCCCAGAGGGGACTGGACTGCCAGTGAATCTGAGTATACTCTGAGCACCTCCTCTCTAGCGAGAAATTAGTATGGAATGTCCAATGGAAAGAAAAAATTGAAAAGTCCAGATAGATAGGATGTCTGAGAGAGGCATGAGAAATGAGAGTGGGGTTGGGAAGAGAGGCTTCAGGGTTAGCTATAGAATAAGATATTGATAGAAACAACAGAAATAAAGTTCCTACAGATCAAAAAACAGACTGAGAGAAGCAATGTTCTAGCACCAGGTAAGATGGAGTAGGCATACTCTCTACTGTGTTTATTTGAGTGAAGATGGAAAGTTGACAGAATGTAAGAAGCAATGATTTGAAGACTCAGAAAGTAAATAATGTAAGTGTATCAGGTAAGAAGACAAGAATTTGAAGTAGTATCCCTTGATCTGATCTCAATGATGCTTGAAAACTGGAAGTGGCCACTGGGACAAAGATAGAGAGGTCCAGGAGAAAGTCTTAATTCTAGCTTGAGGAACAGAAAAGGGAACACCTAATATCAGAGAAAATGCAGAAATATCTTCTATTTCTTTGTATTTTTCCTCCTCTCTATCCTGTCACTCACAGTGCCCAATCAATCCTGTGATGGTGGTGACAGCAGTGGTTGCAGTAGGACCCTGGGAGAATCTTCCTCTCTGACTGGTGGAGCTGTGTTACCAAGCAGGTAGGATGAGCCCCATTATTTTATTTTATTTTTCTTTCTGCCCTCTCACTACTTGTTCTAGATGCAGAGCAATTGTAGAATTGTACAAAAGAGTGGGATAAATGGAGCCCCAGATTTCTGGTCAGAAGACCAAATAGGTGACTCCAGGAAACTGGAAAGTTCTAGGCAGGTTACGGAGAGGGAGAAGCTCAGGAAACCTACTTCATAAAATTGTTTATCAACTCCCAGATTTATCCCTGAGATTTGTGTGCATTCATCTAATAACTATTAGAATAACAGATTGAGAACTGAACTAGCAGATAGGCACCACCCAGTATCTACTATGTGGATAGCGCACATGCAGGACAAATCCAAATAACATCTCAAAAGTCTGATAACTGACCTGACACTGGAACCACAGCACGGAAAGAGTGGCTTGAAACTTGTGACCTGAACTTAAATTATTCAATACCTTCTATAATAAAACAAAGTACTTACTTAAATCCAGAGGATTTAAGTAAGACCCAGAATCTCATAACATACTATTCAAAATGTGTGGGATACAATTCAAAATTACTTGGTTTACAAAGAAACAGGGAAATCTTAATTTACACGAGAAAGGACAATCAACAGATACAAATGCTGGGATGACACAAATGTGGGAATTATCTGACAATGACTCTAAAGCAGCTCTTATAAAAATGTTGCAACAAGCAATCACAAACACTCTTAAAATAAATGAGAATATAGAAAGCTTCAGCAAAGAAATAGAATATATAAAAAAGAACCAAATGGAAATTTTAGAACTGAGAAATACAATAATTTAAATTTGGAAACTCACTGGATGGGCTCAATAGCAGAATGGAGATGGCAGAGGAAAGAGTAAGTCAGTGTGAAATAGATCAAAAGAAAGTATCCAAACTGAACAACAGGGAGAAAAAAAAAAATCCTTAAAAAAAAAAAAAAAGGATTAATGGAAAGCCTTAGGGACTTGCGGAATAATAACAAAGATTCAACATTTGTGTTATTCAAGTCCTAAAAGGGAAGAAGAAGTGCAGTGCTGAGAAAATATTTGAAGAAATAATGGCTTTAAATTTACCAAATATAGCCAAAAAAAACAAACAAACCCAGAAACATATTAATTCAAAAAGTTTGGTGAATCCCAAGAAATTTGGTGAACCCAAAGAAACCCATGCCAAGCCATATCATAATATAACTACTAAAAACTAAATACAAAGGGAAAAAAACCTTTAGATCAGCTAGACAAAAAAGAACATATCACTTATAGGGATCAATAATTCAAATCACTGCATATTTCTCACAAGAAACCATAGATGCCAGAAGGAAATTACATATTTCCCAAGTGGTGAAAGACAAGAAGTGTTATCCCAGAATTTTACATTCATTAAAAATATCCTTTAGAAGCGACGGTGAAATAATGATATTCTCAAATAAGAGAAAATCAAGAGAACTCGTGGACTATAAAACTTCTCTAAAAGGTTTGCTAAAAGAAATTCTTCATATAGAAGGGAAGTGAGAGCAGAAAGGAACTTGGAACATTAGAAAGAAGAAAAAGTGAAATAATGGTAAATATCTGGGCAAATATAACAGGCTATATTCTTCTTGATGTGTTTAAAATAAATTTGAGTGTTGAAAGAAAAGAATATAACATTTTCTGATAGGAGTTTCAATGTATATAGAGGTAATATGTAAGAAAACTATAGCATAAAAGGGGAAGGATAAAATGATCCATATAGTGATAAGGTTTTCTTGTTCTTTTGGTAAGCTATTGATTTAAGTAGACTGAAAAGTTAATTATATTGTTTGTAATCCCCAGAGCAACCACTGGGGAAAAACCTACACAAATAGAGCAAAAAAATCCAGTAGATAAATTAAATTAAATAATAATATTAAAAAGTCAGGAAAAGAGAATAGGTAGAGTGAGAAAGAGAGGAAAAATAAACCTCTAGGAAGACTGACCAAAAAAAAAAAAAAAATGGGTGAAGATACAAATTACTAATATCAGAAATGAAAGAGGTGAAAAGAGTTCTGAGGAGCTAATGTAAAACATGATGACTACAGTTTATAACACTGTATTGTATAATTGAAATTTGCTAAGAGAGTAGAACTTAAATTTACACACACACACACACACACACACACACTCACAGATTTAAAAAAATGAAAGAAGTGTATTGCTAGAGACACCAGAAACTGTTAAAAGATAATAAAGAATGCTACAAAATTTTTATGTGCATAAGTGTGACAACTTAGATGAAACAAACTAATATAAGTATTAGAGGAACTGAACTCATATTTTAAAACCTCCAGGAGAAAAGTCTCCAGGCCCTGATGGTTTCACTGGAAATCCTGTCACACATTTAAGAAATAACACCAATTCTATACAGTCTCTTCTAGAAAACAGAAAAGGAGGAAATAATGCTTCCTAATCCATTTGTTTAGGCCAGTAGTGCATAATTACTGAGAGAGAGGAGAGAGAGAGAGGGAGACCAGACCAATATTCCTCATGAACATAGAAACAAAAACTCTAAGCAAAATAATAGTAAATTGAATAGAGCAGTGGGGTTTCTTCTGGGAATAAAGGGCTAGTTCAATATTTGAAAACCAACCCAAATAATCTAACATATAATATAGAGAAACCCTTTATGACATGGGTTAAACAAATAATTCTTAAATATGACACCAAAATCATGATACATAAAATAACAAAATTGATAAACTGTCTTTCCCTGGGGGAAAAAATGAGCTATTTCAATGAACTTCTCCCTCACTATGTTGAAGAAATGCCTTATATAGCAGTATATTAAAAAATATATGTGAAATAAATTACAAACATGTATTTTCTGGTTGAAGTGTGCTGTACAATATTATATGTTACAGGTGTACAATATAGTGATTCACAATTTTTAAATGTTATACTCCATTTATAGTTATTACAAAATATTGGCTATATTCTGTGTGTTGTACAATATATCCTTATAGCTTATTTTACACCTAATAGTTTGTACCTCTTACTCTCCTACCCCTATATTGCCCCTCCCACTTCCCCCTCCCCACTGGTAATACCAGTTTGTTCTCTATATCTGTGAGTCTGCTTCTTTTTTGTTATATTCACTAGTTTGTTGTATTTTTTAGATTCCACATATACATGATATCATACAATATTTGTCTTTGTCTGACCTGTTTCGCTTAGCATAATGCCCTGCAAGTCCATCCATGTTGCTGCAAATGGCAAAAGTTTGTTCTTTTTATGGCTGAGTAGTGTTCCATTGTGTGTGTGTGTTTGTGTGTGTGTGTGTGTGTAATTTCTTCCTCATCCATTCGTCTGTCGATCAACATGTAAGTTGCTTCCATAGCTTGGCAGTTGTAAATAATGCTTCTATGAACATTGCAGTGTATGTATCTTTTTGAATTAGAGATTTTGTTTTTATTTTTATTTTTTTTCATTATATGCCCAGGAGTGAAATTGTGAGGTCGTATGGTAGTTCTATTTTTAGTTTTTTGAGAAACCTCCGTACTTTTTTCCACAATGGCTGCACCAATTTACATCCCCACCAACAACGTAAGAGAGTTCCCTTTTCTCTACATCCTCACCAACATTTGTTATTTGTGTTCTTTTTGCTAATAGCTATTCTGACAGGCGTGAGGTTATATCTCACTGTGATTTTAATTTATGTTACCCTGATGATTAGAGATGTTGAGCATCTTTTCATGTGCCTGTTGGCCATCTGCATTTCCTCTTTGGAAAAATGTCTATTCAATTCTTCACATCTTCTCATTGGATTGTTTGGGTTTTTTTGATGTTGAGTTGTATGAGCTATTTATATATGTTGGATATTAATCCCTTATCAGTCAAGTCATTTGCAAATATTTTCTCCCATTCAGTAGGTTTTCTTTTTGTTGATGGTTTCCTTTGCTTTGCAAAAGCTTTTAAGTTTAATTTGGTCCCATTTATTTATTTTTGCTTGTATTTCCTTCACTTTAGGAGACAGATCCAAAAAAATATTGCTGTGATTTATGTCAAAGAGTGTTCTGCCTATGTTTTCCTCTAGGAGTTTTATAGTATCCAGTCTTACATTTAGATCTTTAATCCATTTTGAGCTTATTTTTGTATATGTTGTTAGAGAATGTTTTAATTTCATTCTTTAACATGTAGCATTCATTAAATGGTATGAGTGAATAAATGTTATGAAATATCTGTTTATTTCCTAAATTAAATATACCAAAGAGTGTATACATAGAGAAAAATAGAGAAAGGTAAAGAAAGAGAAAGTAAATGAGATATATATATGATTCACATTTAAAAATGATTGATAATCATTATTCTGAATCATTTTTGAAATAGAGAAATAATTTTGTGATAAAGCAAAGCATTTTTCTATTGTAAGAAATATATTCAAAGGTTTAAGAAAATTTAAATAATATATGTCTGTAAATGTTCAGTAATTTACTGATATTTTAGAGTATACAGAATAGTTAAGAAATTCTAAAGTTGCACTCTACCCTTTTAGTATTTTCTCAGGAATTTATAGTTTCATTATCTTGCCAGTTATTTTAAAGATCATAGGTTAATATCAGCCTGGTATCAACCTTGCTTTTAAGTTAACAAACTACTTTAATTGTAGTTGTAACTTATCCATTGTAGTTGTAACTTATCCATCGTAGTTTAATATCTTTGTGTAGCACAGAAATTTAAAATAAGAACTACAAGAGGTCAATATCTGAAATTCTTGCTTCACCAGTGGAATAAAAATTAGTATATTTCAAAGGTTGTAAAAGGATCTAAGGAAAGCTAATTTTACTTAATTTCCAGAATTAAAAATGTATAATTGGTCTTACTGTAGGAATTGGAACTTTTGTAATTATTTAATATGATTTGTGGTAAATCTATAGTAAGAGAAGTGGATAGTTATCCTATCCATGTATACCTTTTAAAATATAATCTCATTATCTTGTGCCTGATATCTGGTGTGTCAGAATATTTTATTATGTAAGCCAGAGATTTCAAAGCGCCCTGGCTATAATGAACAATTGAGAGTCACTGTCTATGAATTTTTCCTCAGTTTATTCTGGAATCCCCATTTATCCCCAGTCACAGGAATTTTCTCAGTCCAATGACCATCAATGTTTTTGCAACAATTAGAATTTTTCTTCATGTTTCCTGCAATTAGCAGCCATAGAATACAACAAGCTATTCAAAATCATTCTTCCTGGATAAGAAAAAAATTCTGTTATCAGAAAATTAACTCAGGACAGAACTACCCTAATTTCTCTTTTACCTCAATTTATTTCATTAATGAAAAATATATGCAAATACAAAAGTAAACAAAGTATTTTAAAGGGGAAATTAAGAGGAGGGATTTCTGTTTAGAGTAATATATTGGATTGGAGATCCCCAGACTCACTGCCTGTGAGACATACAAAAGTTTAAAAACATTATTTTTAAGTAATGAAAGAGACTGACAGTAGGAGAATCATTTGAAACTAGCAATGAATCAAGAACAGCCAACCAGGAAAGTACTAAGTGGGAGAATTGTCAAAATACCCTGATAGCTTTAAGCCTTGGTGCTTAGAGCTTCCATGTATAGAAAGTGCAGAGGGGGGAAGAGAGGGAGGCATTACAGCCTGAGCCTGGGGCTTAAGCTAGCTGGTGAGACAGAAGAGAAACCATTCTTCACAAATCTGGACCAGGAAAAGCTATATTTTGAGGAAAATCATGAACTAAGAGAAATAGACAGATTTTCTTGTGGGCTCTGGATAGTGGATTTAAATAAATAAATAAATAAATAAGCAAGCTCCTCCCTCCTCCTCCCTAGAATTTCAAAGGCATTAGTCACCCTCACTCTCCTGTGTTTACAGCCTGCATGTTTACATCCCCAAATCATCTAGTTAGGATGGTACTTCTGAGAGTACCAGGAAAAATCGAACACAAGTCTTCTGGGAAAAATACACCGCAGTACACACATAGAGTGTAAATGATGTCACCTGGGCAGATGGTGTAGAGACCTTCAATCCAATATCACTGTCTTTGAACTTTTGTTCCAACAGTTCTCACAGATGTGAGCACACAATAGTAAAATCATAATCATAAGAAAATAAGAGGGAATTCAAAGCTAATAATCTACACAGTACCTAAATCCTTTGTTATTTTCAGTGAATTTATTTTTCATGCCTTTTGTAAATTACATCATAAAGTACTGATGAACAGTGTTGATTTTATGGCAGTTCCACTATAATTAATACTGGTTTTACAATCATGGAAAATCAGAGTTCTTGAAGGTGGTGGATAAATGCAGCAATATTCAAATTAAACTCATTTATTTCCAAAATTAAAGGGTGGTAATAAAAACACCATAATAAAATCTAGCCTGGATTGTTACACAGATTGTTTGGAAGTGCTGGAAGAGAAAGGAGTCATCAATAGCAAACCCTGTAGCAAAAAAAAAAAAAGAAGAAGAGGAAAAAATAAAATCATTTCAAATTGTGTTTTCCAAAGCATTCATAGAATTTTCAAATACATATACCCCATGGGATTAGTAATATATAGTTCTAAATATATAGATTTATTTAAAATATGTATTTTTTGTTCAAGTTTTAATGTCCTTTTAGACTTGGCAGAGATTTAGTTGTATACATTTTGACATGTTATTGTACTGCTATATTGCTGGTAGAAAAACTGTACCCAAAGAAACTTACTATACAACTATTTAATAAGGCCTGAAATCTCTTGCAGTGTGCCAAAAAATTCCCTCTTCGGTTTACTTATTCAATCATCATTCAACATCTCTGTTTAACATTTATCATGCACCATTCGCTGTCCTAGGAACTGAATCTATAGGAATGAAACAAAGTGCAAGTCACTAGCATGTTACATTTTTGTGTTGAGGAGACAGACATAAAAGTGTAAACAAATGACTATATGATATGTGAGGTGCAATAAGTGCTTTGAAGAAAAGTAAAACATGGTAAAGGAGAATAGAGAGTTACAGGATGTTATTTTATATAAGGTGGTATGATAAGACTTCACTGATAAAGTGACATTTGTTCAGAGACCCGATGAAAGTGAATGAAAGCTAAGCGCTTTGCAAGAGTGTTATATCAGAGGAAATAGTAGATGCAAAAGAACCTAGGGCAGAAACAGGTTCATCATGTTTGGTGAATATCAAGTAGGTCATCATGGCTGGAGAAGAATGAGCAAAGGAGAGAGTAGTAGGAGATGGTATCAGAGAGCTCTCAAGGAACTATATCATATACAATCTTGTAGACCATTATAAGTTCTCTTATTCTGAATGAGATGAATGGAGAGTTCTGAGATGAACATTTATATGATGTGACTTATGTTTTAAAATTATAACTATGGCTACCTTGAGGATACTAGACAGTGGAGAGGATGGAGCCAGAGTGGAATCAGGAAGAGCAATTAAAGAACTACTACAAATGCCCAGGTAAGAATGTTTAGATCAGGTTACAAATGTTTAGATCAGGTTGATAGCAGTGACAATGGACAGAAGTCACAGGAGGTAAAGATAAAAAGAAACTGGAGTATAAGAGTATATAAATGTTGGAGGATTCCATGATTTTTGCCTAGAAAAATTGAAAGAATGGAAATGTCTTTTGGGGGGGTTGAGAAAGACTTTCAATAAGGGAAAACAAGAGTTCGTTTGGGGACATATTACATTGGAGATGTGGACATTGAAATAGAAATGTTGAGTACAGAATCTTATTTTCAAATTTAGAATACAGGAGAGTTTTGAGTTGAATATATACATTTGGTTGTCATCAGTATAAATATTATTTAAAGTCATGGGAGGTTATGATGTTACCTAAGATATAAATGTATATAAAGGAGAAGAGTTCAAAGGACTAGGACCAGTACTATCCAAAGTTGAGAAGTCAAGAAGAGGAGGAAGAGGAACCAACAATGAAGTCTGAAAAGCATCCAATGAAGTGGAAGGAGAATAAGAATAATAACTCAAAAATAAGTGGAAAAAAAAAGTTTCAAGAGGAAATTATGATCAGTTCTGTCAGTTGCTTCTGATTGCTTTAGTAAGATATTAGTTGAGAATTGAAAATTGTACTTACTATCTGGAGGTCATTTGTGATGGTGTGGTTAGGAAAAAACTTCACTAGTGAGTCCAAGAGGTTCTGAATAGAAATAAAACACATTCAGTGGGGAGTTTCACTGCAAATGGGAACAGAGAAGTAACTATAAAGGGATGTAAGGACCATTTCTGTTTAAAGTAAGAAATACTATATATAGCATGTTTGGAAGACCTTGCAGTGATACAGTAGAGATGGAACAATTGGTGATGCAAGAGTCAGAGGATACAATTGAAGGAGTGCTGTCCTTGAGTAGGTGGAGAATGCACTATAGGGAAGGAAAATATTTTATTCCCCCTTTCTAGGTTTTTTTGGCTGGCCTAAACATTAAATTGACATAAAATAGGTTAACAGGAGAAAAACTAACAGTTTTAGAATACTCATACTTACAAATGTTGGAGGAAAGAGGACCCCTTCCAGGGTCGGAGAGTGGGCTCTTTTCTAACACTCGGAAATGAATTGTACAAGGAGACATGCGTGCTGACAAAGCAAGGGACTTTATTGGGAAGGGGCGCTCAGGCAGAAAGCAACAGAGTAAGGGAACCCAGGAGGACTGCTCTGCCACTCTGCTCGCAGTCTTGGGTTTTATGGTGATGGGGTTAGTTTCTGGGTTGTCTCTGGCCAATCATTCTGACGCAGGGTCCTTCCTGGTGGCATGCGCATCACTCAGCCAAGATGGATTCCAGCAAGAAGGATGCTGGGAGGTTGGTAGGACATATGGACTGGAGTCTCCTCTCTCCTTTTGACCTTTCCCGAATTCTTCTGGTTGGTGGTAGCTTGTTAGTTCCGCGTTCCTTACCAGGACCTCCTGTTGTAAGATAACTCATGCAAGTGGTTACTACTGGGCCTGGTCAGGGCAGGTGGTTTTGATCAGTGGTTCCTCTAACACAAGCATTGCCTTCAAACCAACTAAATAAAGCTTTTTATAAATTAATTTTGGCAGTACCGTCCGGAGGTAGAAAAAATATTACACATTTATAGCACACATATATAGACACACATAGCAAACATACAGACCCTTAAGATTTTTTCATTTGCCCAATTTCCAAACACATGCCCTCCCACCGTGTTTTTTTTGTTTGTTTGTTTGTTTTTCTTGAACGGAATTATTTTCTTAAATTTTGCCTTTCAAAGAATGGCTCTTAGGTCCTACAGAAGATGGGGGTAGAAAACCTACATCACAAAGGCAAAGAAAAAGTATTCGAGTTTTTCCAAGAAGGAGTTTTTGGAGCATATTTGCCTACTGTTAGAGGTCTAGGATAATTATTTAAAAAAAAATTTTTTTTCTTAAGTATAGGACAGTTCTGTTTCCAAAGTCCCAGTGCCTACAGGTATTTTGAGATGAATGGGGATGTTTTGGGCTTGGTAGGGCTTTGAATTGCCTCTAGAGCAATAACCCTGGTCTTACAGAGATTCGCAAGACAAAGACAGTTGCTTCCAATTCCTCAAAAATTGAGTTGCAGCCAGAATGTCCAGGGGAAGAACCAACCATAAAAGATCTTCTGCTATCCCTGGGACATGAATTATTTGGGTGGAGATCTAAGATACATCTGCAAGGGACATTGCATAGTAAGGCCTGCAGCTGGCAAAGTCTGATTGCAGAGCCCTGAAAAGTAGAAGGAAATATAAGGATGGCAAAGTGAGACTTACTGTTTTGTGTCAGGTGTTTCTACTGAATTTGATTCCTGACCTGTCCTTTTTTTTTTTTCCAAATGGAATAAATAGAGCAGACTTGTTTGGGGCCCTTTATTGTTGGAAGACCAGTAGGACATCTCTTTAGTCCACCCAGCTTCTGGTAGTGCTGTATTAAAACCCCATCAATGTCTTTTATTCATCCAATTTCTTCATAATAATCTAAAGATTTCCACCCTGCTGGGGCAAGTCCTGTGAGTCTCCTCTCGATCTTTTTACATTCTCTTGTTAATTAACCTAATATTTTAAATATAGCCAATTCAAAGGATCCATGGTCTGGCCATAGATAAGTAGGATCTTATATTAATCTCAATAGTGGCTCAAACCTATGGCTTAACCAAGGACACAAGAGGCATCTTGCAACAGAGTGCAAAAGATGTAGCCCTCACAAGATCTAAAAAGTTCACTCCTGGAGGTAGTTTAAGAAAGCACAAGTGAGAACTATGAGAGGCCCCATTTTTCAACAACTGTACCAAAATACAGGGAATCACATATTCCCCCCTACCTGACATGGAGCAGGACCTTGTGGGGCCTTCCTGGGTACAAAGCCTTTCCAGTCCTCCTTTTCTTTTTTTTTTTTTTTAATTATTTATTTATTTATGGCTGCGTTGGGCCTTCCCTGCTGCATGCAGGCTCTCTCTAGCTGTGGAGAGCAGAAGCCACTGTTCGCTGCCAGGGCATGTGGGATCTTCCCAGGCCAGGGCTTAAACCCATGTCCCCTGCATTGGCAGGCAGATTCCCAACCACCACGCCACCAGGGAAGTCCCCTCCTTTTCTTATTTGTAGGAAAAAGGCTTCAGCCTCCTAGACCTTCCTGAATACCAAAGGGCAGACTCAAAGAGTTGCTAATCAGGGAAGTAAGGGAATGCAGAAACAAAGGAGGAGGAATCGAGAAACAGTAGTGCAGAAGTTAAAGGAGAGTCCTGGTTCTCAAGAGATATACATAACTATATCTTCAAGTTCTTCTGCAGGAAATAAGGCCCCCACCCAGGAGGAGGTTGGTAACTTCAGGCTGAGCACAAGATTCCTAGAACACCACCATGTTACCACCAACCAATCAGAAAAAAAGTCACACACCCTTCAGCCTTTATCCCAAATTTTGCCTATTAAAACTCTTCCCCGGAAACCCTTGGGGAGTTTGGCGGTTTTGAGCATGAGCCATCTGTTCTCTCTGCTTGACCCTTGCAATAAACCTTTCTCTGCTCCAAACTCTGACTTTTAGGTTTGTTTGGCCTCACTATGCATCAAGCACATGAACTTGCCTTCTGTGACAGTTTTGCTGGGATCATGGAAGGCAAATTATACGGGCATAGATATGGATTTGAACTACACACCACATACCCTGAATCACTGCTCATTCACACATGCATCCATTGTACCTGGCCACTATTTGCGGAGCATTTTTAAATTTGGTATTCTCGTATAGGCCAATGAAGAGACCATCACGTAACAAAAATTGAGGTGAATTAAAAAATTGACTGCAGATTCTAAATTTCCTGGAAGGTAATTAAGAATTAAAAAATCTATAGTTAATATAAAAACACTTAAAACTCGTCGTAACTTGGAAGTATTTTTAGTTTTCTCGCATTTTGAATTGATAAATTTGTGCTGAAAATCATCCAGATTTTCTACTCTTTTTTCCTTCTCATGTTTAAGAGAAAGCATTCTAATATCTAATGTAAAGGGGAATAGAATTTTTCACCCCAAAATGTGCCTCTTTGTCACAATGATTATTTTAGGCTGATTATTTTAAGAAATAGTAGACACAGAAGAAGCTCTGGAAACCAAGGAGAAGTTACCCTTTTGTAAGAGATATTTATAAGGAAAATCTCCATTTGTAAGGGTGTCTCCCTTACCATACAAGGAAAACTGGGATGACTAAATCCCTAGAAACTCATCAATGGATAAGGTAGAGACTTTAGTCTGCATAACAAACTTACACTTGTTTACTGTGTTTCTCCTGGTAACCATCCATAGCTGACTCTCCACCCCCAACATTTTCTTCTGTTTTTAACTGAAGATGGTATTTAAGGTATTTAAGGTTTCCACAATTTCCGGGGAGTTACCCAGTTTTCCTGGGTATTTCTCATGTGAACAGGAGGTATACAAGTTATTAAATTTGTTTTTTTCTCTTGTTAATCTGTCCTTTTATTGTGGCTGGGGACTCAGCTAAGAACCTGAAGAGTACAGGGAAAATTATTTTTCCTCCCCCACAAATTAAATTCAAACTGTTTCTTTTGGATAGAAAATACACCTTCCAACACTTGTATTACCACATAGCAAAATATGTTCTACTCTTGGTCAAAATGCAGCTACAAACCAAAACCAAGAGAAGCCACCGCAATGAGAAGCCCGCGTACCACAAGGAAGAGAGTAGCCCCTGCTTGCCACAACTAGAGAAAAGCCCGTGCACAGCAAAGAAGACCCAACACAGCCAAAAATAAATAAATTTTTTAAAAAACAAAAGTGCACAGAGAGACACAAACAGGAAAATTAGAGTCAGACACACACTGACTTTTCTCCTTATTGCCCACAGGCCCCCTATTTTTTTTTTTTTTTTTTTTCTGTTTTTTGGTCCATGTGTTTGGTTTTTTTTGTTGTTCCTTCCTCTTGTGATTTTTGTGTTGGATGCTAGCAAGACAGTCCCAGCCCATCATGCGATGGAAACACCTGGCATTTATTTTTAGTTGTAATTGGCAGATTATACAACCTACTAACAATGTAATTGGTAACAATATACAGCCCAGGATGTTTTGCCGCTAATGTTAACATGTAATTGAAATGTAAATATAGTAACAAGTGTGGTAGGTAGCAATGAGTTCTAATATTTTTCTATTAAAAAATATTGGAGTTAACATAGACACACTATTCTAGATAAAATAGATAAACAACGAGAACCCATTCTATAGCAAAGGGAAGTATATATTCAATATCTTGTAATAACCTATAATGGAAAAGAATCTGAAAAATAATATGTATATACATACATATATGCATGACTGAATCACTTTGCTGTACACCTGAAACTAACAAAACATTGTAAATAAACTGTACTTCAATTTTTAAAAAAATGATTTAAAAAATAAAAAAGGTAAAAAGGAAATCAAATTGGAAAATTATTAAACACAGGTAAATAATTTAGAGTAAAACTGTATCTCATCTCACTGGACACTGATTAGCTATGGCATTAGTCCAATAATTATGTTTTGTTTCTTAGTTTTAATTTTTATCATACAGTAGGGTGTGTTTTAAATTAATTGTTGACATTGTCAGACAAAAAGTCTTTCAACATTTAAAGAAATTTTACACTCTTTCTGTTAAAGGCCTTTTTATATCTTGGTTATGTAGCATAATGCTGTGGCATTAAAAGTAGGATAGAGATACACGGGCCATTTTTTCTCTTATAGAAATATATTCATGTTCAGAAGTTATTGTTTTTCTTTTCCACTTATATGATAAGCTGAGGTTTTGCTTTTGATAAAAGAAAATTTACCTTCTCTTTAACCGAGGATTTTTTTCACCATTTTTGAAGCATTAACTCTGTACTCTATATCATCTTATATTTTCTGCAACTGTTCCCACCGATACCAAAGATAAATAAGCAAGTAAAATCAGTAGCAAGAGAATTGTGCTTTATAGATTGAGTTCAACTTCGAGTGGGCACTATCACCTCTTTGGATCATCACCTTTTTTATGGTGATTGGCATATCTCATCTGACATTTTCCAGCCTGCCTTTCAATTGGCTAAATTTCTCTGTTAGCCCTCCCAAAGACACAACCTTGGACCCTGTGCTTTGTCCAACAGCTGTGCTTCTCAGAAGTAGCTAAGCATTTTCATGAGGAAAGGACAGAGAGGTTAGAAAAAAATGTCAATCATCTCTAGTTCTATTATATTCCCTACTGCCCTGAGGATAAAGAGAATACCATTTAATCGACTTCAGCATAAATGCTATTATGTTTATTTGTGTCTAAATGGAATTGTATTGTCTGGCCTAGTCTAATTATTATAATTTGAGAAATCACAGGTCTATTTCCAATAATTCAAAAAATATATATTAACTTAGTAGATTAATGTAATGAAATATATGTATGACAATGAAGTAAACCTTTTAGAAACTGATCACATAGAGGTCCTAACTACTTTTATGTACGTACAAATACTTCTATTAAATTATTACAAACGATAATGGTTTACTTTAGGAATAGGACTTTGTATCTCCTATAAGGAAAGGTTAATGACTAAAGCTCTAAAGCAAACAGTCTTCCCCCAATGACACAAAAGAACCTTTCAAATGCTCACATATATTAGAAACTAGTATGTGAAAGGATTTCTAGCCCCTCGATCTAGCCCCTAGATTGTCTAGAAATTTATGTTTAGAGGTAGAAAAATAAAGTATACACAAATCAGTTAGGAATAGCTGCATATTTTTCTGAATTGTTTCATATAGTTTTTTCTTTTTGAGGGGTTATATGAGGTAAGCATTGAATAAAAATTTATTTCTACTTTTATTAATAATATTTAAGTTTCAAAAATATTAAAATATGCAAAGTAAGGAATAATAGAAATTTATTTGACATAAAATTATAAACATTCATTAATATGGAATTATGTCACAGCCAAATATAATTTTGTGAATATCTGTATTTACCTCTATTTTCTTGCTTGAAAAAATTCTGTATCCACATAAAGTACTTTCAGTCAAGAGCACTGTAGCACAAATACTTTATCTTTTATCAAATAAAGTTTCCTAAAAGTTCACGAGAGACATTCTTTTCATAAGGATTTCAAAAAAATCTGGTGGAAAAATGTGCACTATAAACACACTAGTAACTTTGGTAAAATAAATTATTTTACTGTTGGGGGAGGAGAGGAGAAAAACCTTTACTTTTTGTTAAGGAGCTGATCTAAAATGCATCAGCTGTCACCTGTGCAGCCCTGTTTGACAGTTCAATACCTCCTCATCTTCTGAGAATGGCATTGCTAAGTTCTAAGTAAACTGTGCCTGTATGCAGACTGTCAAAGAGAGCCTGACATATCATTAGCATTGACCTCCGTGATGACAATCACAACATGAAACCAAACAGCACAGCTAATTTTCATTAGAGTTCTAATTAATCTTCAAATCTTTCTATCCAGCACTGTGCAAAGCAAGAAAAAAAGCAAGAAAGCATTTGATGAACTGTGTGATAGACTGACAAAATCCTAACGCTTAGGAATCCACATAAAAGTCTGTATTCTAACAGGATCAATACAATTATTTTCATAACTTAGGCAAAATACAGCCTTTGTAACCAACAGTGGAATTAAATTCATTTGTGGTAACTTACGGCAAGGATTACAAGTTGCCCAACCTCAGCTTTAATTCCCTTCTAGCTCAGATGCTTCAGAAAAAACACCAACTGCCACAAGAGGCGCACAGGTATGGTGGGGTTTGCCAAGCTCTCTGACGTTTCTTTGCCCAGCTGCTCCCTGGCCTTACTAGAGCATGAAGTGAATGGGGAAATGCACAACATTTGACCTACAGTATGGGAAAGCCAGGAAGCAAACAGGACCAGCAAGTGTCATATTGAAACACTGTGCAATGATGTAAATGAACCAGTTGTCTGGCGTTTGCTCTTCAAATTTTAAGAAGTCACTATGGTAGGTCATCTGGGGAAAAGAATCCTCCTCCTAGCTCCAGGACTGTCACAACCACATATTACCCATTTTCTTATCCTGTGAGAATGAAGCAAATGAACTTTGTTCCTGACAAAGTCTATTTACTAGAGCCATCAACATGTTCAGTATCAAATTGTCATGTCATACCTTCAGCATATGAGACTCCCTGAATATTTATTCAACTCACTCTGGGGGAAAATACATTTTCAGGATGAAAGGATTCATTTTAAATATTTAAACCACCTATTTATGTATTTTAATACATGGATTGATTTCTTGTAGAACAAGCCAAATTTTCCCAGCGGTTTATATTGGGCACCTTTGGAAGATCATTAAATCTTTGAGGTAGCCCTGGTCCTGTTGCCCAGATTACTGCTTCAGTGCATCAAACGGTGGCCTGTTTAGTAGCTCTGAATATGCAACACAGATGATCTACAGTGCATACTGTAAACCAACCTCAAGCACTGAGGCATAATTGCAGGATACTGAAGGACGAGAGCAGCCAACTAACTTGGGAATTTAGCAGTCAGATATGGGTTGGCTCATTTTGTGCAAAGGCCCTGGACAGCTGGTGAAGGAAAGTGGCAGAGCTACAAATGGTGACAGGCTCTGGAGACAGTGACTACATTAGCAACAGTGATGTATATACAGTGACTCATTATTTTTCCACATTTAGCCATCCTCACATAAATAGTAACAGCATCAGCAATAATAACTAAGCTGAGATATGATACATCAATGATATATTTTAAATTTTCTAAACGCTGGGACACTTGTCATAACATAACAGAGGTCACATGACATAGTGGAAAGAGCACAGGGCTTTGAAATCAGAAAGACCACGGTTTAAATCCTGTTTCTGATACTTACTGATGTGACCTTGAAATGGTTACTTAAACACTTTTATTCTCAGTTCCTCCTCTGTAAGGTGGTGATAATAACACCCAAATTACTTGACTAAGGTATGGATTAAAAGTGATATATATGAAGAGAGACAGCATCAATGTTAATTATAGATTTGGCTTGATAAGTCTAGATTTCCTGAGAGTATTATATTCTGCTAGACGCTTAACCTAAAATTTAGATAGACTGCTAACAGGTTGATAAGACTGTTTTGACTTTAATTTTATGGCTTGAATGCTTGGGTTTCCCCAAAGCACAGTTATCTAAGACAAAAATAATTCAAACTCTTTACTCAATTTCATTGTTCTCATAAAATTGAGGATGATTAGTTAATGGCAGATGCAGACCACAAGGAGGAGCTCAAGATTCCTTTATTTCTAATTCTTTCCCTTAGAATGGGATAAATCGAAGGACAGGGTAGGGTTTAGGTGATAGGGGTGTTTGTCTCTCTCTGCCTTAGGACTCTCACACCCTCCCATTGCAGCCCCTCTTAAGATTCATTGCACTAGAGCCCTAGTCTCTGGTAATTAGGAGGTAATTGGGTAAAATGAAGGTCCCTTTGAATATGAAGGAGCACATCTCTGGGAAGGCCTAAGATGGATGGATTCATCCAGTTCTACCCTAAACTCTGAGGGGGAAAAAAAACAAACACTTTTTCTCTTTTCTTTACTTTTCTTTAGTCTGGTCTTCTCACTGGAGCGGTAATTTCTCAAGGACTGTGATCTGGAAATAGGTCAGGGGGAAGGAAACCAAGTAGCTTTCTTGGCATATTTAGGTGCTAGAATTTGCCTGTTTCATTTCACTGAGAGGAGTGTTTGCTGCCCCACAGTGCTCAGGCTGATGGACAAGGAGATTGCATTAAGAGCTGAACACAGAACTTACGCTAAAATGGGGGAGCCTGTATTAGTATAAGCTAACTTGTAACTTGGTGCTACAGGAGACTGTTCAATATTTGAGCTTTCAGGATCCTAGGTTGCAGGCAAAAACAAATTCATTTTCTATACATCAGTTTCTTCCTATAGGTAGCAGTAGTGTTACAGAATTTAAGTTCATCCTGCTTACCATACGACAGTCCAATAAATCAAGAAATGAGGTGTTGGGGCAAAGAATAGCAACCGTATTTGGAAAGCCAGCAGATCAAGAAGATAGTGGACTTGTGTACCAAAGAACCATCTTACCCAAGTTAGAATTCAGGCTTCTTTTATACTAGAAGAGGACAGGGTGTGGCTGGTTGTTGGCGACTTCTTGGTGCAGGAATTCTTTGTTCTTGCAGCTGTCCTGGTAGGTCTGGTCACAACTGTTCCTGTAAACCTCCAACAAGACAAATGTTATTCTCTGTTCTGCAACTTTTTATCTCTATGTGATTGGAAAAGTGTTATACTTTTAAAAGCCAGAGGCTTGAGAATGGGCTATCCTGTATATTTCAGGCTATAGACAACATTCTTTCCTCAAAGGCACAGAACCAACATGATTAAGCACAGGCAACAGAGCACAAGGGTTAGAACTGAAGGAATAGAGCCAATATGAAGTTAGGTTTGTTCTTCTCTGTGACAGTAGTTTGTGCTCAGAACTTGGGTTCAAATCTTGGATCATCCATTGGCTAGTTGTATGCGTTTGGGTCAGTTTTTTATTCACTCAGTGCTTATTTCCTGATCTGTAATACTGAGATTATAAAAATGCATTTTTTAGTAGGTTGTTAATTCACTTGTTCTTCAAATATTGATTGAGCCCCTGCTACTTGACAGACACTATTCTAGGTTCTAGAATATAATGCTGAACAACAAACACCCTGTGTGCACGAACTATGCTTAAGTGAAGGACACTGACAATAAACAGAAGAGGTATATCGGTTTAAGTGCTATGAAGATAAAACAATAAAAGGTAAAGGTTTGTCAAGAAAGTCAACTCCAAAGTAGCAAGCCATGCAAATATGGGAAAATTTGTTTTAGGCAGAGGGAAAATAAGGTACAAAGGCCTTGAGATGGTGTGTATTGAACACGTGTAAGGATCTGCAGAAATTCTAGTATTGTTGAAATTACATGAGCAAGGAGGTGAGGGATAAGAGACGTGATCAGAAAAGATCAGGAGACAAATAATATGGTGTCCTTTTATGGGGGCCATTGAAAGAACTTAAGCTTTTATTCTATGTGTAGGGAGAAGGTATGTCCCCTTGAGCAGAAAGTGACATGACTTCCATTTTGACCGCATATGGACAGAGGAACATCAGAAAGTCAAGAATAAATACAGAGAAATAGTGGAAGATATAGGAGTGGTCCTTCCAGTGATTATGGCTTAGGCTGGAATAGAAATGTAAAAGTAATGAGGAAGAAAAAGATTAGAAAGATATCTGGATGGTAGAACGCACAGAACTGTCTCATGGATGTATTACGTGCAGGGTATGAAGGAAGTGTGAATGTGAAGTTTTTGCTTTGGAATGAATGGCCATGCTGAGAGGGAAGAGTCATACATATATCAAGAGTTCTGTTTGAGATGCTTGCTTAACATCAAAGTGGAGATTTTAAGAATATTCTAATAATTAGTCTTGAAACTACATTTTGCACATTGTAAGAACTCAAAGAATTACAGCTATTATTTCTATTACTATCTCTGCCTTATCGTCTGATATAATAGTGACAGAAGGTGAATATGTGCACAGAAGAGCAAGGATGAAAGTGCTGCATGGGGACAACTGGGCTTCAGGACTGAGAGCTGAAATTCTTCTTCCCAAAATTCCCTTCAAAGTAGCAGCATCTGGCATTTGCAGGATTCACATTTATTAAAAGGGCTAGATGTATGGAAATGGAGGATTCAGATGTTCCCTTGTCAATTCTTTATAGGTTTCATTAGAGACAAAATTAGATTAATAAAAGTATCTTTATTTTCAAGTAACTATTCGGGGCAAAAAAACACACCTTGGTAAGGTTTTCTACTTTATAGACCATCTACTGTTTTTTCTCCCTGTATAATCAAAACTATTTCTATCTTTAGGTCTAGTAGAATATACTTTATAACTCAGCTAGACTCCTTCTAATATTGTCTGAGGTGCTTACAAATGTGAATAACTTTATGTCAAAGACTACTGCAGAGAGTTTCAATTAGCCTTTTAAATTATCTTTAGTGAGAGAGGCTAAAGTGCTTTCAATGTAAGTAGAGACATAGGTGCTGCAATCTGTTTTGAATTTATATTAGGAGACATTTATAACACAGAGAAAGACCTAGAGAGCAACATCATAGATATTTATATTCCTACCACCCACTTTTATCAAGCATTAGCATTTTTCCATAATTGCTTCAGAATTTTTTAAAAATTCTTTTCTTTTAAATTAATTAATTAATTTATTTTTGTCTGTGTTGGGTCTTTGTTGCTGCACATGGGCTTTCTCCAGTTGCAGCAAGCAGGTTCTTCTCATTGCTGTGGCTTCTCTTGTTGCGGAGCATGGGCTCTAGGCACACAGACTTCAGTAGTTGTGGCCCATGGGCTCAGTAGTTGTGGCTCACGGGCTCCAGAGTGCAGGCTCAGGGACATGGGCTTAGTTGCTCCGTGACATGTGGGATCTTCCTGGACCAGGGCTTAAACCCGTGTCCCCTGCATTGCAGGTGGATTCTTAACCACTGCTCCACCAGGGAAGTCCTCCTTCAGAATTTTTTAAGGAAAAAAACATTGTAGATGCATTTGAAATCCTTTATGGTCCTCTCCCAAATCTCATTCTTCTGGCCTATCCCAAACAGAAGAATTACCTTGATTTGGTGTTTATTTTTCCCATGTATCTTTTTAACTTGAATTACATAGCTGATGTACTCAAACACAATCTCTAGTATTTTTGCAAGTATACAGCTTTATCTAATGAGTAACAGTCCACAGTTTAATCATTTTCACTTAATCTTATATTTGTGGAAGTTATCCATGTTGGTACATGTACTTTTTGACCATTTATTTTCATTTTTGGAAATATGCTATAATGTATTAATGTACTACAGTAATTCATTTTCCAGTTTATAGTGTTTTAAGTCATTTCAATTTTTCAATATTAAAAATGAGGTTGCAAAAAACTTTTTCCTACATGGTTTGGTGCACAAATTCAATATTTCCTTTCAGGCAGAGAATATTCCCAGTGTGACACCAATGGACTTTTTGGGTACACCAATATGGTAGCAACCTTGGGCCTCTGAGCAGCTGGTAGCAAAGGGGAAGGAGCCCAGGCCGGTCACCTCCTAGAACAGACCAATTTATTTACGCTAGTGGATTTTCAATATTATTGTTTTCTTGACAAGGAAATATTTGAGAAACACCATTTAGCTTCCGTAGCTAAAAGTATACTATCTGGTAAGGGGATGTGCAGAAAAGAGTTAACATAGCAAGCTTGACTGTTATTCTTTGAAAGGCCTGTTTAAAAAGTTGGCCCTTACCTGGCATCTGGGAACGTGGATTTCAGGAAGGTTTCACCATGCCCAGGACTGCTAAAAGCGGCTCACTATGCCTAAAATGTTTGTGCAAACCATATGGTTTATACCAAATACCTGCTTTCCTTCTGGGACTCTGGAATGTTGGTACATGCTAGGCAGAGGGCAACTACATGACTAGCCCCCAATAAGATCCCTGAGCACAGAGTCACTAACAAGCTTTATTGAGAGATAACATTTCACACGTGTTATCACAACACGTTGCTCGGAGAACTAAGTGCATCCTATGTAATGCCATTGGGACAGCACTCTGAAAACGTATGCCTGGTTTACCCCAGACTTCACTCATGTGCCTTTTCACTTTGCTGATTTTTCTCTGTATTCTTTTTACTATAATAAACTATAGCCTTGAATATGATTCTTTGTTGTGTCCCATGAGTTCTGGAGAATCATCAAATCTGGAGGTGATCTTGGGCAGTATTACCACATTTTTCTTACTGTGCAAGCTTTACTAGAAGCAGTTCTGGGTTTTGACTTGTAAACCATGTCCATTCTGTTCTTATAACACAGAAGACTCTAATTCTTTACCTGGATCCCAGAGTCTGTAGTTCAAACCCTCTGACATGAGGAAGGTTCCTCCTGGTGGGTGACACGGTGAGTGAATAAGCAGCATGGCTAGAGTGGGGACGCTCTGGGTTTAGAGGCAATCACTTCTGCCATGCATTGTTTTTCTGAGCATTCCTAATGATTCACTTGTCTATTCACTTGTTTAATCTCAGATCATAATATTTTTCCACTTCAGAAATTTTCTTGTAGCTGGATTTCAAGCTATGGTCAACTTCTATAATGCCCCTCCTCTCCACTACTATTAATTATTATGTAATAATTTGCTTCTAATTACCTATGTACTTCTGTTCTCAACCAGCACCCCCAAAATAGGTCATTAAATATGTACATAAAAATAATATTTTGTTCCATTAAGTTTAAGAATATCAACAGTTTTACCTATTGTTTCTTCACATTATTCATAGCACCTACTGAACTGAAGATAAGATAGATGATAGATAGATAGATAGATAGATAGATAATAGATAGAAAGATACATAGATAGATAATAGATAGATACTGGGCATATGCTACAGAATATCTCAAGCCAATGCTCATATCTAGGAAGAGCATTTAAAAGATCACTGACGACTTAAATATCCTCATCTGTTAAATATTAATTGCTTATTACTTTATTTAATTAAGAGGCTTTACTTTTAATAAGGATATTAATAAATCCACCTGTTTGGATTTCACTGTTGTTTTTCTCAAGATATCATGTTTGCCGATACCTGTTTATGAAACAAATTTCTAATCAAAGAAGCTTCTCTTAATTAAAAAAAAAAACTTCATGAGTAAAAAGATAATGAAGTTATTCATTATTTTTCAGGAGAAAAATTTAGTCAGATTTCAAATTTTGCTCCCTACAGAACACCCTGGGCCACCTTATTCACAGTAATGCACTGGCGTTTCTGAGAGTAAATGTGGCACCTTTGGCAGTGAAACCGTGTACAAGCCCCTGTGTCCTTGTCTTTTGAAGTAAAAGGCTGAGTCAAGAGTTAATGATTGGGAAATGTGAAGATGATGGATAAACAAAGAATATCTGTTGGGCTGGGGAACTGGTAACAACTGAGACTATAAATCTGCCACATGGCAGAATCACCGAACTCCCAGTTCCCTGAAAGATATAAAGGCCTGACACATTCCTAAGTTGTTTTTACAGGGAGCGGACCCCCTCCAGATGAAAACTGCTGACCACAGGAACATAGACCCTGGACTGGTTGAAACCAGAAGGTTGATGATGCTTAAAACTTCACCTTGATACCAACTAATCCGAGAATTGTCCATGAGCTGATCATGCCCTGCTCCTTGAACACTATAAAATTCCTCACTACCCCCTCCAGAGTGGGTCACACAGTCTTGAGCGCATTAACCTGCTGTGGCCCCATTTTCCTGGCAAAGCAATAAAAGTTACTCCCTTCTACTTCACCCAAAACTCTGTCTCCATGTTTCTACTCGGCACTGGTGGGCAGAAGCTGAGTTTCGGCAACAGTAGCTTTAGTTGTTTCACAGTACATGAATGCATTTAGCAAGTAACAATCCATGATAACTCTTATTTCCCCAAGTAGGTTGTAAATTCCTGGAAGATAAGAAGACATCATATAAGGAACTAAGATACGGTGTCACGCTGCCTGGCATAGTGATATGTACACGGTAGCTGCACACACACACAGCATTGCTAAGAGCATAAATAGGGGAATTACTATCGATGAGGGTAGAAAATATATTTGTTTCTTTAAAGTACACAAATGAGTTACCAAGGGGAAGATACCTTACAATGACTCTCTTTTTTCTAAAGTTTTGAACAAAATTCCTCTCAGATACCTCATTTCAGATCACTAAAACCTAGGACAGTGAGTATGCCACAATGGCTTCCAGACTTGTAAAAATAATGATGCCTCATTCTTAGAAGTGATTTTTCAAAGTGTTCTGATCCCGTTTCACTTTCAGGCCTTCCTTGCTGTGGTCCATCCCTCTTCTATTTACTGCACAGCAACCACTTAGATGCCCTGCAGTAACTGTTAATGTAACTGCTATTGAAAGAATAGTGTTGCCCAGGAACAGAGCACATGTTGTCTGCATTAGAACTCACTTAAAAGTCAAGTGTTTGGATGTCAAAATCAGTACACACCTCAGGGACCTGACACTTAGATATCAATTCATTGCCATTATGAAAAATAAAACCTTCAAGCAGTCACAGGGAATGCTACATAGTCCCACAAAAGAAAAGGTTACATAGAAAATATTAATAAATAGGTAAGAATTTTATTATGTGCTTTACTGGATAAAGGTGAAAAGGTAACGGAAATGATGAGTTTTTTGAAAAAACAATGAGATCTAGAATAAAAATACATGTGATAGTGGTGTCAAGGGTGAATTCAATTCTTATAAATTTGGCTGAAACAATCAATTTACTGAGTGTCAACGAATCCTGTAATTTCAGACAGGAAAAAGCTATGAAGAACACCTAGTTTGGAGATTTCAAAATTTTTTGAACATGAGAAACTTTTTGTAAAAAACATCAAACAAAAAAAGTTGTATTTTCAGTTTCCACTGATTTAGAAAACAAAGGTTTAAAAAGCAAGTGTAATTTCTATAGTGTTATTTAATTTACACACACATTTTTCAAGATATTTTCTCTATTCAGTATACACTCAACACTTGGGTCACATATGGATTCACTGACCACTTTAAATTACACCATTACCATACTCTTTTTCACGCTTTCAGATTTCCTGATCAGTAAATTGGGGCCTGTGATGTAGAACAAGAAAAATCTGAAATCCAGGAAATAAGTGATTTACGTACAAACTCAGATATTCTTATTGGCAAAGCCAGGACTCAACATCAGTTGTGATTTTCAAGACTGCTTCCTGAAGATTAGTGCTGGGAGAACTGCATAGGATCATTGTATGGGCAGAAAGGCAGGGGTCCCCAATCCCCTGGTTAGGAACCAGGCTGCACAGCAGGAGGTGAGTGGCTGGTGAGCTAGTGAAGCTTCATCTGTATTTACAGCTTCTCCCCATCCCTCGCATTACCTCCTGAGCTCCGCCTCCTCTCAGATCAGCAGCAGCATTAGATTCTCATAGGAGCGTGAACCTTACTGTGAGCTGTGCATGCGAGAGATCTAGATTGCACGCTCCTTGAGAATCTAATGCCTGATGATCTGAGGTGGATCTGAGGTGGTGATGCTAGTGCTGGGGAGCAGCTGCAAATACAGATTATCATTAGCAGAGAGGTCTGACTGCACAGAAACCATAATAAGTCAGTTGCTTGCAGACTCATATCAAAACCCTATCAGTGAATGGCAAGTGACAATTAAGCTGCATGTGGTGGCAGGCTTTATAGTGGCAAGTGAGTTGATGTACTTCAATTGTACAGCTGCATCTGCTGGCAGGCTTTAAGTCAGAATCCAACACATTTTAGTCCGTGCATGGTTCGCCCATTATTTTATTTACCACTTCCATCCGTGCCTCTTTTCCACACTGTGTACTTGTCTCAGTCACAATTTTGGTAAGCCCACAAGTTAAGCCTAGCCAAAATGAGTAAAAAATAAACGTCACTGGAGATCTTCTTTGAAAAGGGGGAAAGACCCAATGATGAGACAGCAGAAGACTCTAACACTGGCAAAAAGAAAGCTTCATTTAAAAGAAAATACCAAGAGTCCTACTTAAATTACGGATTCATTGTAACAGGTGATTCACATTCTCCAAGCCTGCTTTGTGTAATATGAGGTAACTGGCTATCCAACGAAGGCATGAAAGCTTCAAAACTGCTTTGCCAAATGGAGACCAAGCACCTTGCTTTAAAAGACAAGCCTTTAGGGGCTTCCCTGGTGGCGCAATGGTTGAGGGTCCGCCTGCTGATGCAGGGGACGTGGGTTCGTGTCCCGGTCCGGGAAGATCCCACAGGCCACGGAGCGGCTGGTCTGGTGAGCCATGGCCGCTGAGCCTGCGCGTCCAGAGCCTGTGCTCCACAGCGGGAGAGGCCACGGCAGTGAGAGGCCTGCGTACTGCGAAAAAAAAAAAAAAAGACAAGCCTTTGGAGTTTTTTGTTCTTTTTTTTACAGATAAATAAAAAAAATTATTGATAAACAAAATTCCATAGGTAATGCATCTCTTAATGATACATAAGTACACAGAAACAAAAGGAGTTTTGTTATAGGTATGTCACTTGGTGCTTTGAAGCTCTAGCAAGTAGCCAAAAATCACACAATACTGCATAATCAAAAATTATTTAATGATCTAATTAAATATTAAGAAACAGTTTCAATTTTTATTAAGACATAGAATTTGAAACCTTACACTTGAAAATAACTTGTTTCCTGATAATTAGAATACTGATCACAAACCACAAGTGATTTTCTTAATTTCTGGGAATTTTACCAGAAAGCAAGCCTTGAGTTTTTCAAAAGAAAAAAAAAATGTGAACACAAAGAACAGAAGCAATTATTGAAGGCTACCACTTCGTCAAATGTGTCTGCACTGAGAGCATTATTCTTAGTGGCTAACCACATTGCTAAAGCTATGAAGCCCTTTACTATTGGTGAAGAGTTGAGCCTGCCTGCTGCTAAGGACATTTGTTGTGAACTTTTAGGAGAGGCTGCAGTTCAAAAGGTGGCATATGTTCCTCTTTCGGCTAGCACCATAACTAGACAAATTGATGAAACAGCAGAGGATATTGAGGAACAATTGTTAGAGAGTATTAATGAGTCACTGTGGTACACAATCCAGGTTGACGAGTCTACCGATGTTGACAACAAGGCAACAATGCTTGTTTTTGTGTGATATATTTTTCAGGAGGATGTGCATGAGGATATGTCATGTGCACTCTTGTTGCCAATCAACACCACAGCTGTAGAACTATTCAAGTCTTTGAATGATTACACATCAGGAAAACTGAATTGGTCATTTTGTGTCGGTATATGCATAGACGGAGCAGCTGCCATGACTGGACGGCTTTCTGGTTTCACTACTCAGGTCAAAGAGGTGGCTTCTGAATGTGGGTCTATGCACTGTGTCATCCATAGAGCAATGCTGACAAGCCAAAAAATGTCACCTGAATTTAACAACGTTTTGCAGGAGGTGATTAAAATTATCAACCACATTAAAGTACATGCCCTTAACTCACGTCTGTTCTTGCAGCTCTGTGAGGAGATGGATGCAGAGCACACACGTCTTCTCTTATACACAGAAGTGAGATGGCTTTCTAAAGGCAGATCACTGGCCAGAGTTTTTGAGCTATGAGAGCCGCTCCAGAGATTTGTTTTAGAAAAACAATCACCACTGGCAGCACATTTCGGTGACACACAACGGGTCACAAAATTTGCTTACTTGTGTGACATATTCAACCTGCTCAACGAACTCAGTCTGTCAATTTAGGGGAGAACAACAACTGTGTTCAAGTAGGCAGATGAAGTGGCTGCATTCAAATCCAAACTGGAATTATGGGGGTGACGAGTGAACATTGGCATTTTTGACATGCTTCAAACATTAGCAGAGATTTTGCAAGAGACTGAGCCAGGGCCTTCTTTCTCCCAATAGGTTCATGATCACCTATCTCAGCTTTCAAAAGAGTTTGAGCATTAGTTCCCAACCACAAAAAAACCCCAAACTGGGAAGAAATGGATCCACGACCCATTTGTGAATAAGCCAGGTGAATCAACTTTTTCCGTGCTAGAAGAGGATCAACTGCTTGAGATCACAAATGACAGTGACATTAAAAGTATGTTTAAGACAACTTCAAATCTCCATACATTCTGGATTAAAGTCAAGGCGGTATCCTGAGATTGCCACAAAAACACTGAAAAGCCTGCTTCCATTTCCAACATCCTAACTTTGTGAAGCATGGTTTTCTGTAGTGACAGCAACCACAACGAGATTACGGAGTAGACTGGACATAAGCAACACACTTCGGGTGTCACTGTCTCCCATCACCCCCAGATGGGACCATCTAGTTGCAGCAAGCTCAGGACTCCCACTGATTCTGCATTATGGTGAGTTGTATAATTATTTCATTATATATTACAATGTAATAGTAATAGAAATATAGTGCACAATAAATGTAGTGTGCTTGAATCATCCCAAAACCGTCCCCCACCCCCGTCCATGGAAAAGTTGTCTTCCACAAAACTGGTCCCTGGTGCCAAAAATGTTGGGGACCGCTGCAGAACGGCATGAATAAACCTCAGCCTGACAGGTATTTCAAAACAAAGAAAATGCTGTTTCTAAAATCAGGGTCAACTTCACCTGACCTTTCACTTTCTGGTCTAGGTAATGAGGTTCTGCCCAGAATGGGGAGAAATGGGTACACAAAGAGGAGGCATAGAGCAGAGGAAAATACCTTTGGTCCTCTCTTGTCAGTTACTCCTTGTTTATCATATCTGCTCATCTACTTCCACTCAGTGTTGGTCACAAGAACAGTAGCTCTGAAGGGAAGGGTCTTCTTTCTAAGGGCCTTTCTGCAGCCAGTGGTAAGTTTTTGAAGTGAGCTCTGTAATTTTGTACTAAGAGTTGTTATTCTGATCTCAGCAAGAAAGCAGGTGGGACTTCCCTGGTGGTGCAGTGGTTGAGAGTCTGCCTGCCGATGCAGGGGACACGGGTTCGTGCCCCGGTCTGGGAAGATCCCACATGCCACGGAGCGGCTGGGCCTGTGAGCCATGGCTGCTGAGCCTGCGTGTCCGGAGCCTGTGCTCTGCAACGGGAGAGGCCAGAACAGTGAGAGGCCCGCGTACCGCAAAAAAAAAAAAAAAAACAGGTGACACAAGAAAAGCATTTTACTAAGGGCAGAGAGATGGATTTATGGACAAAGATTGTAACTACAATAGGTGTGGCTTAGCTAAAGCAGAACTGTAAAAGGTATTTATCCACTAATATTTAAAAGCTGAGCAGCCCAGGGGCAGAGTGTAATTTTGGCCAGTTTGAAAGGAGTATGAGGAGGAAATATTGTTAAAACAAAACATCATAATCCAACTAGAGAAAAAATATGTACTTTACCTATAAATAGTAAAGTACATAAGCAAATAATATAGAGAGAAGGGAGAAGGTAAGATGGAGAAACACTTGTTTTATGGGAGGGCTGTTGTTTGGGGAAAGGAGTTTTTTGGGAGAGTAGGGTGGGCAATATAAGAGATTCATTTGGGTCAAGAATAGATAGAGCACTGAAAGGTTAACTGATGGAGAGAACATAACTATCTTCCTGCATTCCTTAAACATTAGACTAGGAAGCATCCCAGGCTCTCCTCAGCTTCATGGAGGAAAAATTTATTCTAAATCCAACAACATAGTCATTGAATTCCTAAAAGTTTATGTATTTTTTTGTGGGGTATGCTCAATGAAAGAATGAAACCCTCTGATTGTGAAAGAAGAAATTCTACATAATATGATTAATAATAGAGTTTTGAATATACTGATTCCCTAAAGCCTTCAATTTCACTGTAATAAAATGGAGTATTTCATTTAAAGTTAAATAAACTTTAGCAAAAAAATAAGCTATTCATTAGTATTAGATTTATAGCACTAAAACTCAACAAAAATAAGAAGGAAAAGAAAGACTATATAATATATAAGCCTTTCTCTTATTAGCTCTAAAGGATCATTTTACCAGCTAGTATAAAGCTGTATAACTGATTCACTTTGTTATAAAGCAGAAACTAACACACCACTGTAAAGCAATTATACTCCAATAAAGATGTAAAAAAAAACAAAACTGTATAACAGTAGTTCACTACAATCCTTCCCTCTGACTTCCTTTTACCCACCAAGAACGATTTGCCTATTCGGTCAGGCAGCGATTTGCAGAAATGTCACTTACTAGACTAAGGGTCTTTCTGCATTGCTGTAACACTATCGTGTTCTTTGCAGCCAGGGGTAAGTTTTTGAAGTGAGGTTTGGAATTTTATACTGAGAGTTGCTATTCTGAACCCAGTGAGAAAAACCATCAGACTAGAAAGCAGGTGACACACTATTTTATTCAGTTTTGTGACTAAGGGCAGAGAGATTGATTTATGAACAAAGATTGAAACAAACCACAATGTGTGTGGCTTAGCTAAATGAGAACTATGAATGACAACTATCCACTAATATTTAAAGACTGAATAGCCCAGGTCAGAGTGTAATTTTAATCAGGTTGAAATAAGTGTGAGGGGGAAAGAAAGATTGGAAAAAATCAGCATAATCTAACTAGAAGGAAATGTCGCTATGAATTAGTTTGCAAGGAAGAAAAGAGAGTGCTTTATTTACACATTTTTTTTTTTCTTTTGCGGTACGCGGGCCTCTCACTGTTGTGGCCTCTCCCGTTGCGGAGCACAGGCTCCGGACGCGCAGGCTCAGCCACCAAGGCTCACGGGCCCAGCCGCTCCGCGGCATGTGGGATCTTCCCGGACCAGGGCACGAACCCGTGTCCCCTGCATAGGCAGGCGGACTCTCAACCACTGCGCCACCAGGGAAGCCCTATTTACACATTTTTAAAAAAATAACAAACAGTTGAAGTAAGGTATTCTCACACTTTGAAATGGAACTTCAGTTTCAAATAATACTACGTAGAAATGCTAATAGAGAATGGTATGACCCAGTATGTAAATAACTTCTGGGCTGAGGAGGAGCTTCTGGGACTGCTGTCTCTTAATGGCTTTGGGCTTATTAAACCTTAATAAATAGAATTTTAATGTGGTTAGTTTGGAAAACTTAGGAGGGTTGTTATATTACCTATAGGTAGAGGCTCTTATTCACAATTGGCAAAATTAAGAACCAAAATAAGGGGTTTTTGAAAAATGCTGGAGGTGAAAAACCTATAGAACCACGCCATTATTATAAAATAATTGATTCCTGTGCACTAATGTATAATGTCTATTTCTTGATCTACCAATCTCCATTTCCACATCTCTTACAGTCATTTTTCATGAGCCTTAGTTCTCACCAATCCCCATTTTTCCTTGAGCTTTTAGATTCTGAATCTTTTACATAAAAATACCTAAAATTTCTTGCAATTCCTGTCTTTCCGTTATTTTCTTTTTGTTAAAATCTAATCTTTAGCATTTTCTTTGCTAAGAAAACTGATGGCAAATTTCTTTAGTCTTTGTATGAATAAAAGTATTTATATTTTGCCTGTATATTAATGCTATTTTATTTGATAATAAGATCAAAGTTGAGATTTATTGAGCAATTAAGATTTTATTTATAGTCCTTTATAATGTACTTGTTACTAAGGAGAATTCTGATGTTTTGGCCTAAGAATGATCTCTTTGTAGATAAACTGCTTTCTCTCTGACAGCTTTTAGTATTTTTCCTTTATTCTTGCTGCTGTGCTGTTTCAGTGTATCTCTATCCTCTTTCTGTGTATCTCTATCCTCTTTCTGTGTGTGTGCAGTTTTGATCTAATGATTCCAAATCTCAGCAACTCTGTCTTCAATATTGTTTCTCTCTCTTTTAACCACCTTCTATTGGAGCTTCACATAAGGCATGTGATTCAGCCTCAGATCAATCCTCCTGGTCTCATCACTGTTTGTTCTCAGTTCTTCTAGACTGCTGAATTTGCAGTATTTTCAAATTCACTGTGTCTCTCCTCAAATGAATTCTTAGAGTTTTATTTTTGTTGAAATCTAAACTTAATATTTACATGGCATATAATGTTTTTTTCAATTAACAAAGTCTATACTTTCCATTAGGGTTCAATTCTGGTGTTGTACATTCTATGGGTATGAACAAATAAATACATAATGACGTGTATCTCTCATTATAGTATCATACAGAGAATTTTCACTGCTCTAAAAATGCTCTATGCTCCACCTATTTGTCCCTCCTTCCTCCTTGACCTCTGTCAACCACTGATCTTTTTACATTCCCCATAGTTTTATCTTTCCCAGAATGTCATATAGTTGGAATCATACAGTATGTAGCCTTTTCAGATTGGCTTCTTTCACTTAGTAATATGCATTTAAGTTTCCTCCATAACTTTTCATGATACGATAACTCAGTTATTTGTATCAGTGAATAATATTCCATTGTATGGATGCCCCATGGTTTATTTTTTCATTCATTCATCTTTTGAAGGACTTCTTGGCTGCTTTCAAGTTTCGGAAATCATGACTAAAACTCTAAATATCTCTTTGCGGGCTTTTGTGTGGACATAAGTTTTCCGCTCATGTGGATAAATACCAAAGAGCTTAGTTGCTCAATTTTATGGAAAAAGTATGTTTAGTTTTATATGAAACAGTCAACTGTCTTCCAAAGTGGCTGTATTAAATTGCATTCTCACCAGCAATGAATGAGTGTTCTGTTCCTCCACATACTTGCTAGCATTCAGTGTTGTCAGTGTTTTGCATTTTAGTCATTTAAATAGGTATGTATTGGTATCTCCTTGTTGTTTTAATTTGCATTTCCATAATGGCATGTGATGATGAGCATCTTTTTATATGTTTATTTGCCATATGTATATCTTCTTTGGTGAGGTGTCTCTTAAGGTCTTTGGCTTGTGTTTCAATTGGATTGTTTGTTTTCTTATTGTAGAGTTTTAAGAGTTCTTTTTATATTTTGGGTAACGGTCCTTTATCAAATGTGTGTTTTGTGAAGATTTTCTCCCAGTCTGTGGCCTGTCTTTTTATTCTCTTAATATTTTCTTTTCCAGAGCATAATTTTTTAATTTTAATGAAGTTCAACTTAATGAGATTCTTCTTGTATGGATTGTGCTTTTGGTTTTGTATCAAAAAAGTCATCATCACCAAACCCAAGGCCACCTAGATTTTCTCTGTTATTTTCTAGGAGTTTCATAGCTTTGCATTTTACAGTTAGGTCTATGATCCATTTTGAGTTAATTTTTTTGAAAGGTGTATAATCTGTGTCTAGATTCATTTTTTTGCATGTGGATGTCCAGTTGTTCCAGCACTATTTGTTGAAAAGACTGTCCTTTTGCCATTGAATAGCCTTTGCTCCATTATCAAAGATCAGTTGACTGTATTTGTGTAAGTATTTCTATGCTGTCTATTTCATTCCATTGATCTATTTGTCTATTCTTTTGCCAATAGCACTCTGTTTCAGTTACTATAGCTTAATGGAAGTCTTTAAGTTGGATAGTGTCAGTCTTCTGACATCAATACCATGTTGATTATTCTGGGTCTCTTGCCTTCACACAGAAAACTTTAGAAAGAGTTTGTCATTATCCTCAATAATTTGCTGACATTTGGATTAGGATTGTTGAATTTATAGATCAAGTTGGGAAGAACTGAGATCTTGACAATATTGAGTTTTCTTATCCATGAACATGGAATAACTCCCCATTTATTTAGGTCTTCTTTGGTTTCTCCTATAAGTTTTGTAATTTTCCTCATATAGCTCTTGTACATACTCTGTTAGATTTATACCTAAGTATTTTTTTTTTTTTTTTTTGCGGTACGCGGGCCTCTCACTGTTGTGGCCTCTCCCGTTGTGGAACACAGGCTCTGGACGCCCAGGCTCAGCGGCCATGGCTCACGGTCCCAGCCGCTCCACGGCATGTGGGATCTTCCTGGACCGTGGCACAAACCGTGTTCCCTGCATCGGCAGGCGGACTCTCAACCACTGCTCCACCAGGGAAGCCCCTATACCTAAGTATTTTGTTTGTGTGTTAATATAAACAGTATTGTATATTTAATTTTAAATTCCAATTGTTTATCATTGGTATATAAGAAAGCAATTGACATTTGTATATTAACTGTAACCTGCAACCTTGTGATAATGGGAAAAGAGGCGGGTAATGTTCGAAAGGTAAGAGGGACTCAACACTTCACTGCTGGCTTTGGAGATGATGGAAGGGAGGCCAGAGCCAAGGAGCATGGGGTAGCCTCTAGGACCTGGGAACACTCCTCAGCTGACAGCTAGCAAGGAAAAGGGGACTTCAGTTTTACCATCACAATGAAATGAATTCTGCCAACTACCTAGGTGAGCAAGGAAATTATTGTTCCCCTAGCCTTTGCAAAGGAGTGCAGCCCTGCTGACTCCTTGATTTTAGCTTGATGAGACTTGTAACAGATTTACCTACAGAACTGTGAGGTAAATTTGTGTTGTTTAAGCCACAGAGTTTATGATGACATGTTATGGCAGCATTAGGAAACTAATATAATCTAAGAGTCAGTGCTTTCATAGTTACAAGCAAGAGAAGATAATTTCAACTGATTTTACATAAATATAGCTGAATAAAATGGTATATGCCAACTCATAGATTCGATAGGAAGGCTCTCAAATCAATCTTAAAGCAAACATCCAAGATCAAAGCCCAAACCAGACCAAAGATTTAGTTCAGCAATAAATCTGCTACTTATGTGAACCATCAATAAATCACTATTGTCTCTTCCTACTCATACAACTTTTGCACCAGGAACTTTGTTTTACAGCCATTGGTAAAATGCTGCCACTGACATTGTAATTGCAACCATCAAACATCCAAAACTTCTGCCATCACACATAGCAGCAAAAATGGAAGTTCCAAACAGAATGGTTTTTGAAACAGCTACTTCTGAACTGAAGTCTTATTGACTTACACCTATTGGCAGACCTTAGGTTATATGCTTGTACCCTGGTTGCAGGGCCTGCCTAGAATTTGTGTTTCTACTCCTACATTGGGAGGGGAGTCCTTGTATTAGCATATCATTAAATCTATGTATGATTTCAAATATACCTTAACTAATGTTGATAGAAGTAGAATGTACCAAACTAATGGATTTAGGATAGTATGTCTGGGACAGAAAGATATGTGAAAATACAAATAAGATTTGTGAATATGCAGATAAAAAAAAAAAGCCAGTGAATTTATATAATAGGGTCCAATAGGATGGGAGACAAGATTCATCTGGGTAGGTGGTGATCTCTGTTGCTTTGGTTATAGTCCTTGATCTCCTAGTAATGATGTTATAATAAAAGCAAGTTAACTAAAGTGACCAGAGGCCATTCAAGGCAAAATCTTACAAATTTTATCAATATTTTGAAGCAGACATTAAGAAGTATGTCAGAGGTGTCTCAAATATAGCATAAAGAGGGAACTCATATAGGAGATAACATGTATGGAAATACAGTCAATTCTAATTATTTGCTATAGTTAGTTCTATAAAGTTGTCACATATACTGGACAATGGCTCCTAGCGGAAATAACAGGGTTAGACTCTTGTAAGCCTCTGATCACAGCATTTTCATCAACTGATGAAAACATACTTGTTTTATGTCTGTTTTTGAAGATACCTTGTTTAATATGTATTGTTGATTCATTAGCACTGAACCCATGGCCAACAGAACTATTATTCGTATCTGAAAGAAGCTTATGTAACACATATTTTCTTCACAAGGCACATCACAGCCTTCCTGCACTTAGGAACACTAGGCAACACTTAAGCGCTATGCTTTGGGGCCATTTTAAACAGCAAAAGTACCCCAAAAAAGGACAAGAATGCAAAAGGCAAGGCACTAAAAAGACTGAGAAGGACACTCGTTTATAGTATAAGAGCTGGAACAGAAGGCAGAGTGTTGCCTTGCTTGACCTTAGCTGGGAATATAAAAAGTTGGGTCGTTCAAATGTTTTGCCATTCTGCATGTCTAGAAATGACTGTGAAAGCACCATGAATATTGATTTGGGGGTTAAAATTAAATTTGGGTGAGTAGTCACATTTGCTAATACGGAATCTATGAATAATTAATATCAACTACATATGGAATATACAGAGCCCATATACTTGGCATTTCTCCCACTGACATTGACTCTACTGTGTAAATAAACTAAGTTCCCATAATCCCTGTTGTTTTACCTTTTGTTCTTGTTAATACCATGTCTGATAATAAGCCCTAAATGTAACCTGGCAGGGAGCTCAGTGTTATATATAACAAAAAAGTGGAAATAACCTAAATATCCAACAAGAGGGGCTTGGGGCAATAATTTATTCTTAATATTGATATCCTTTCAAGTCATTAAATATAATGATGTACATTTGTTAAGTTTTATTGATTTGGAAATCCTTTTATGTATTTCAAATGATAATCTAATCTAGAATAAAGTGTGATTCATTTTAATAGCATGTTAATTTACATGAAATATATTTTTCTATGAATAAGACTGGAAGATTTTCACCAAATTTTCTGTCGTTGTCATTTCTAGGTAGTAAACTTTGAAGTGTTTTACTTTCAATTTCTATTTGGTTATCTAGATTTTCTACTCTTATACAATGACCACATTTTATTTATGCATTTAAAAATACATGTGAATAAGAAAAAAATTTAAGGGATCGGGATTACTTCAATGAATTATCTGCCATTACTCAGTATTGTCCACATACACCATTATTTGCTTTCCTCTCCTTCCCAATTTTTATTTTGTCATTTTCGGTATTCATTCCTATTCCTTCTAATTACATTGAAGTGCTGTCAGTCAAAAATATGAAGGAGTGGGACTTCTCTGGTGGTGCAGTGGTTGAGAGTCCGCCTGCCGATGCAGGGGACACGGGTTCGTGCCCCGGTCCGGGAAGATCCCACGTGCCGCGGAGCGGCTGGGCCCGTGAGACATGGCCACTAAGCCTGCACGTCCAGAGCCTGTGCTCCGCAACAGGAGAGGCCACAACAGTGAGAGGCCCGCATACCGCAAAAAAAAAAAAAAAAAAAAGAAGGAGCTGCACTGAATTCACACTGGATTTTATATGGCCATTGATAAAAACTAAAATTCAAAGGCTTTTTTCATAGATCAAGTACAGAACTAAGAACATTATACAAATGATCTTATTTGAGCTTTAAAATAATCCTGTGAAATTAGTAGATATTATTCTCATTTTTCATAGATGTGAAATCTGGTTGACTTAATTTGTCTAAGAATACACCGCTAGTGAGGGGTAGAAGTAAGGTTTGTAGTTAGGGAATCTAATTTCACAGCCCATGCACAAACCACCATGCTGTTTGGCTGCCTCCAGTAAGACTTTCTGTTCTCTACTTCACCATTATAGTTGGAAACACCCTATAAATTTAAATAATATATTTTTTAAATAGACATGTTTTTCCATCCTGGGAAAAACTATTTAAAGAGGGGGATTAAGATTTGGGGTGGAAAGATGAATTAAACAGGAAGGGCAGGGAGTGAAATTCCCTTGGAAATCTTGAAACAATCTAGCGTTTCTACTTGTTCAAGTCTGCTTTCTGTCGACCAAGTCAGAGAAAAACATCAATGGATATTTTAGATTTTCTGCTCATAAACTCACTTGATTAATGATGTTACCTGAGGAGCATCAATTACCAAAAGCACATTTTGCTCTAGGGAATCCCAAGATCCAGTCACAAGGGATATTTATGGGAGAACACAAGAGATTTATGTTGTTTATGTAAAGTGCTATATGTCCTGGATGATAGTTTGTTTATCTTGTACTTCAGAACAGGGATTCCAAAAATATACAGGCTGTGAAAGGCATCATTAAGAGAAAGAGGCTCACAATGTGATAAATGCCAGCCTGCTTCAAGAACAAACTACTATCAAATAAACTGCTTTCTTTAAAAATATATGAAGGCAGACTATCTACTCCCAACCACCTATCATTGGCTGAAAAAAAAAAAGGACGTCTACAGTGGTATATGTGCCTGCTAACTTTGGAGCATATAATTTGCAAATTACACGTTTAATCTTCCAGCGAATTCTTAGTGAATCAAGAGGCAGGAAGAATGCTGTCCACTAGCCCCTTCAATGAGGATTTATTCTGTGATGCTGAGAACACATTGAATTGTGTGGAAAAAAGTCAGTAGCTACCAAAACCAAAACCAAACCAAACAAAAGCAAAGCTATAACGCATGATATTTTAGTAGTACAAATTATTGTTGCCATCATTTATTTAATGCCACCGTATGCAAGGAATGTGCAATAGCACAATATCATTAATTCCCAAACATCTCTAGCAGGTAGCTGTTTTTTTTTTTTTTTTGCGGTACGCGGGCCTCTCACTGTTGTGGCCTCTCCCGTTGCGGAGCACAGGCTCCGGACGCGCAGGCTCAGCGCCCATGGCTCACGGGCCCAGCCGCTCCGCGGCATGTGGGATCTTCCCGGACCAGGGCACGAACCCGTTTCCCCTGCATCGGCAGGCGGACTCTCAACCACTGCGCCACCAGGGAAGCCCAGGTAGCTGGTTTTATTGCACGTTGACATTTTAGGAAACAGGATCTGGGTGGCTGAGTGACATACTTAATAAAACTCCATTAAATTTAAAATAATGTATATTTTACTTATGATATATTACTATGCAAGGCTCCCTAACCTCTACTCCAGGCTTTGAGCATAACATGGCTGAAATTCAGTCACACCAAAATCCCTACAACAAATCTCCTATATAAAAACCTAAGCTTTTGGAAGTTCAGTTTGCTTTATACTTCATCTGCCGTATGCTAAAAGGAACAGAAATTAATAATGATGTAGAGGAGGAGGCAGCAGTAGAAATGTTAGAGACTAGGACCAAGGCAAAGAAGAAAATTTAAAAAAGAAGTTACAATTTTTAAACCAGCAGAAGAAAATCCAAACCAGTGGGAAGCAGGAAAGGAGAAATAAAGGTAGAAAAAAATAAAACACCTTTAATGTAAGATACAAATAAGATGGCAGAAGTTATTCCCAGTACAACCAGATATTTAAAGTATATTTAAATAGCAACTTAAAACTTAAAGAGACTCTCAGATGGGATCAAAAAATAAAATAAAAATCTAGTTATATGTGGTCCACAATGGAGACAGAGAGACTGCAAATTAAAATACGGGGGAATATACACCAGGCAACTAAAAAGAAAAAGCTAACGTATGAATTTTAATATATATCATTTTGTGTCCAGACAGGAAAATAGAAGCCTCTCCAGGTATCCAAAGGGAGAAAATTTAATACTGGGAATTCCTGAGAAAATGTTGGGAGGGTTAGAGGAGTAAAAGTGAAAACGTGAGACATATCAACTTAGATATGTCTAAGTTGATTGTGTCCTCCTACAAAAAGTCATATATATATATATGTATATATATATATATATATATATATATATATATATACACATATATATAGTAGGTGCTTCAGTAATTTCCAAGGTAGGACCCAATATTTATTTATTTATTTGTCTGTTCGTTTGTTTGGCTTGTCCTTTTTTGCGCTTATGTATGCAGTGTAAATTTAAACCCCAAAACGGCATAAGAGCAGGATGAGACAAAAATGTTCATGGGAAATATTTTATCTATAGTCCTATACCTGGACCAAGACATATAGAGTTTCTTGTCAATATACTTTGCTGTTGGGCCAATTTATTTTCAACCTGCCTTTACAGTGACTTTTTTTTTTTTTTTTTTTTTTGCTGTACGCGGGCCTCTCACCATTGTGGCCTCTCCTGTTGCGGAGTACAGGCTCCGGACGCGCAAGCCCAGTGGCCATGGCTCACGGGCCCAGCCGTTCCGCGGCATGTGGGATCCTCCCGGACCGGGGCACGAACCCGCGTCCCCTGCATCGGCAGGCGGACTCTCAACCACTGCGCCACCAGGGAAGCCCTTCAGTGACTTTTTAAAAAATTATCATTATTTATATTTTAGATAGGAAAGAATTTGGCAGAAAAAATAATGAGAAAGTGACAGGTGAAGATTGCAAATGAGTGAGAAGCTAATTGATGTACTAAGGAACCAAAACAGCCATAAAGTACTGGGATCAAGAGCCACGATGCAGAAGTAAGTTTTGATGTTCTGAAAGTACACACAACTCTGAATGAAGCAAAGAAAGGGGAATAATGAAGATAGAACGGTTGTTCTGGATTGACAACAGACTGTGAAAGTTCATGGGAGTCTGGGTGCTTCTCACTCTTTTTTTGGCTGAAGAACAAATTTTATTTATTAAGAATTAATAATGATAAAATATATAATAATGAAAATAATAATCAAGAGCTAGTAATGTAGCAAGTGGGTGCTTCTTACTCTTAAAAGAAGGAAAATAATCTTCCATAGAAGGGAAATAGTATGGCTTTGGGCAGTAGTTCTCCATCTTGATTGTACATTGGAATCACTTGGAGAGTTTTAGAAACCACCAATGACTGCTTCCCATTCTCGGATTTACAAATTTAATAGATCTGTATTGTATCCAAGTATCAAGATTTTTTTAAAGCCTCTCAGGTGATCCTAAGTTGGATCCAAGGTTGAGAAGCACTGACAAAAGGTTTGAAAATAGATTTATACATAAAGAGTTAGGAGGCCACTTATGGTAGATATAAGGACTGACTGCTGAACACAGTGAAGGTCTAACTGAGAATGGATGTATGTCAATTTGCAGCACTCCTAACCACCATAGTGGTTTAACATTTTAAGCAATGTTGGCACGTATAGTCACAAAAATAAAGAAATAAAACCATGAGGTTACTATATTTCTTGGAGCCTGAAAATAAATCCCAATCTGCTGCTTCAAATACTCTTATGTCCAAGATGAAAGTGGCTGCCTGAATTGTCCAATAATTTGTCTTTGATAATATAGAGCTAGCTATTTTTCCTAGTCCATGTCTCTCACAACAAAGTCTTCATGTTAACTAAAATATTTAGCTATGCACTAGACACTTCAAATTATAGTTAATATATGTGACCAAATTGAACTTAATGCCAGCAGTCTAGATCTGAGGAACAGCTTATCGCACATTTGACAGCTTTGATTTCCTAATAAAATACTATTTTCCTTCTATTTGAAGACAAAAATAAGATTTTAATTACTAAGCTATTGACCTGATGGCATTTTTGTGTGTGTGTTTTCTTTTCCCATCAAAAACAGAAGCAAACACTTTGATGTGTTACACAATACATGTGCTAGAAACTGCTGTATCTTTAATCACTGCTCTCATAGAACCATTAATTGCATGGTTATGGGCTGCATTACACAACTGAATCCTGCATGTTTCCTAAATAGCAGTGTTTCTCAAATTTAAACATTTATCAAAAGAAAAAATCATAAATTCTTCAGTGACTTTATTTTATTATAAATTTTTAAATTTATATTTAAATATAAAAATATAAACATAAAATTAGGTATAAATACCTTAGGATAATCACCTTTTATAATTTAAAACCAAAATATTTTGATGAATGAAATACAATCAAGCCAAATAATAAACTCTCAAATTAATAACGTTAAATGAAATTAACATTATGGGTGATATTTTACTGACAACAAATCCCATTTTCTTTTAACAAGTTTTTAGAGCTATATTCAAAAATACTTTAAACAAGAATAAAGTCTTCACAGGTGGCTGCCAATCACCTGTGTAACATTTATGTGAATGTTTATATTCTTATGGATATAGGTAAGAAGGATGATGAAATGAAGCAATGCTTTGTGAAAAAATAATAAACAAAAATTAGCTTTTATAGTGACACAGATTCTTAAGGATTCCTCTCAAGAGTACAGACATGCTCCAATTACAAAGTATTAATATATTTCACTGGAGGTTAAATAAGCCAACATGTCTCACAATTCACATGCCTCTTATAGACATTTTAGTAGAAATGAAACCAAACCATCTCATAGACTATCAGTCCATGGGAAAGGGAAAATGGTTTTTGTCATGAATGATCTTGCAGGTTGTGTTGGTTATAAACTATTACCTCTCAGCTCCAAATTCATCCTTTTGGTCCTCTCTATAAAAATGGATCTAGGTCCTTAAATATTTTTTCTCTGACAACTGCACCATGTGAAGTTTTGTCAAGATGGGCACTGGAGAGACACAGTAGAGAGGGCAGGAGGAAAGGGTTTTGCTCCCTGGTGAGCCTGCCCAGCAGCAGTTCCTCTGGCAGGGCATGGGGCACAGGTGGCTGCCCCAGTGTACAGTCCTGCAGCAAATGCAGTCTCCCCAGTGCCCAGCTCTTTCAGGCAGAGAGGCCAGTAGAAGCAGCAGCTTCCCCAGGACCAGTGTTGGCTGGTTTTATGTGGAGTGCCTCTGCTAAGACACCTCCTCAGCAAGTTCCGGGGGAGATTTCTGTTTACTCCCAACAGCGAGCACCACAGTGACTTTTCTGCCACATAGTGAACCACAGCCAGGTTCTCTGCAACAAAGTCTGAACCTCAGTCCCAAGGGGCCTCTTCTCTGGGTATTTCATCTCAGCCTTTGGGCTAGTGGTTATTATTTTATTTTAATTTTTGAATTTTATTTATTTTTTTATACAGCAGGTTCTTATTAGTCATCAATTTTATACACATCAGTGTATACTGATGTTTTACTGATAACAAATACCATTTTCAACAAAAAATTAATGCTTTCAAGAGAAGAGTCAACCACCTCCCCTTTGCATTTCTTATTAACTTTTTTAAATATAAATTTATTTATTTATTTTTGGTGGTGTTGGGTCTTCGTTGCTGTGCCCAGGCTTTCTTTAGTTGCACTGAGTGAGGGCTACTCTTCCTTGTGGTGTGCGGGTTTCTCATTGCTGTGGCTTTTCTTGTTGCGGAGCCCAGCCTCTAGGCACGTGGGCTTGCTTCAGTAGTTGTGGCACATGGGCTTAGTTGCTCCGCGGCATGTGGGATCTTCCAGGACCAGGGCTCAAACCCGTGTCCCTTGCATTGGGAGATGGATTCTTAACCACTGCACCACCAGGGAAGCCCCTTGTTTTGTTTTTTAATAAATTTATTTGTTCATTTTTGGCATAACTTTTAAAGCTTCATTACTACCACCAAATGTCTAGAACCACTGCAAAATCCTTTGTGTAGTGCATCATTTACACATAAAATCAGCTGTGTTCTTTTCTCATGAGCCCACAATAACCAAGCAACAATAGAGCTTGGAACAAATGTAATAGTAAACAAGATTAGATGGGCCTTAAAAGCATATTATAGTTCTCAGTAGACATTCAGATATTAAAAGATATACAAATATGAATTTTTGTTGGGTTTAATTGAAAAGTATTTTTATGTAGAGCTCATAGAATTCTGAGATACATTCCTTGATACTGTTTTAGAAATAATGATATATATAATTTGCTACAAAGGAGTACTAAACTGAGTTATTGCTCTACAAATCATGAAGCTCAAAGACATAGTATTTTTTGTGCACACGTTACCTACGTAAACCTTAAACAGTTGGCTATTTCTATATCTCTGTTTCTTCTAATACAAAATAAAGATAATATTGTTATCAATCCTGGCTTCCTGCTGTTAAAGGTCAACAGATGTGTCATAAACATGGCATTGTATTCTAACATAATTTTTTATTACAAGAATAGATTTGAGTTTTGATCTCATGAAGACCTTCCCCATTGTTAACTTTAGAAAAGTTGAAAAATATATTTCTAAATATAATAGGTGTCAAAATTCACACAATTTTTAGACAAAAAAAAGGTGTAGAAGAGCATCACAGAATGAAAAGATAGTTACATAGTAGCTAAAAGAAACATTAAATGCAGTAACTAAAAATAAATTTAATAAAAGACCATTATTAATTGTTTAATTCTTAATTTGGCTGACAATTTAATGTTAAAATCTCTAACTGTTAGATATTAGTTACTTATTTCTACTCTACTTTTACTTTATATACATATTGCAGATCTCATTACTTAGCAGGAAAACCATTCACCTGTTTCAATCAAAAATAGCTTATGCATCCAAAATTAAATATTCATTTTAAACACCGTTTAAAAGACATAAAATGTTTCAAACCTGAAAGAAATCATGTAACTACTTTATTCTAGGCATAAGTGGGTTTCCACCATTGTTTGACAATGGCTACTACCCAGACTCCACTATAAGTACCTGTCTTCCTGAGTAAGTAATAATCTATGTAATATCATACAGGTACATCTTTTTTTCATAAAATATCCTGAAAATTCACTCTCCATCTGTTTCATATTATCTTTTTTTTTTTTTGGTCACTCTGCTATTTTTGCTTCAAGTACCTTGAGTTTTCAAGAATTCTTATCTCCCATATCAACACCTATGTTACTTGATATATTTGGATTTAGTCTCAAAATAATCCACTTGGATTCTACTACCTTCTCATCTTTATTGTTTGGCACATTTTCAAGACATGATATTAAAATTATCCTTTCATTTTATGCACCACAAGCATAGATGAGTTCCTCTCAAACCCATTTCCATGAATTGTTGCCAATTGCCTATCCTTGGTCAGACAGGGAGGAAAGATCGAAGATCAGTTACACACAAAATAACTGAAAGGTATAAATAAAGGATTTATTTCTTTTTCTAAATTAATTAATTTCATTTTGGGCTGCATTGGGTCTTGGTTGCTGCGCCTGGGCTTTCTCTAGTTGTGGCTCATGGGCTTAGTTGCTCTGTGGCATGTGGGGTCTTCATGGATCAGGGATCGAACACTTGCCTCCTGCATTGGCAGGCAGATTCTTAACCACTGCACCACCAGGGGAGTCCAAGGATACATTTCTTATGTTACTCCTCTAAAAAGAGAAATTCTTGGAGATTCGTGAGAGTGTCAGTAGTTGGTAGACCAAAGAGTTTTAAGAGCATAGCTATCAAGTTAGACAATTCTGGGTTTGAACTCATAATGCCACTTACTAGCTGTACTTCATTGAAAAACTTATTGAATTTTTCACAGCTTCATTTTCTTATATGTAATATAGAATTATAATAGTGCTAAATCCCTGAGTTAATGTAAGAATTAAATGAGATAGCATATGCAAACACTGAGCAGAATTACAAACATATAGTAAGCACTCAAAAATATTTAACCATCATTTTTATGATTTCCTGTACCAGTATGTCAAAAAAAAATTCCTATGAAGATATAGATGTACACACACCCCTTTCTCTTTTTCTCTCCTTCCCTATCTCTTTCTCTGTCCTTAATCCAACCAAACAAATATTATAAACATTTACCTACCCAAAGAGGGGACTTAGACAGACCAAAAAGAAAAACTGCATTGCCAAAAAGCTGCAAAGATTGGAATAGAAAATAGATAATACATTTTCATCTCTGATATTTAGAGAGCTTAGAAACCATCACTCTGTCCTTAATATAAGCAAAAGCTGGACGAATTGAAAAATCAATGACTTTATTGAATCCATCATAGAATTGAGGTTGCAGAGCAAACTGACACCCCCAAATCTGAATGTACAGAGTGATTCACCCCTGGGATCTGCTCACCTGGAGCAGAAGCTGCTGGATATGATAAGTGATAAAACAACTTACTTCACTAGTAAATGTGATGAATTCCTGGAGGCTGACTAGCGTAAGAGTTTGAAACACCTTGGGCTACAATCATAGGTGGATCTACATAATTTCTCAGTCTTTCCCTCCAGGAACCCCACCAGTTTCTCACAGTGAAGATCTGGGAGAAAAGCCCAAATAGCTCTGGCAAAGACAGAAGAAGAGAAGCCATTGTGAAACCCTCCCAGATTCTTCTAAAAAAAAAAAGTCTACTCTGCCAAAGAAATGACTTTGAGAGGGCATAATATAGAAACTTTATCTGATCTAGGAACCTGGGAGAAGCATTTCCACCTGACTCACCCTCTCTAGCTTACCTTTCTCAACTAAAGGAAAAACCCAACAACAAAAAAAACATAGACATGAGGGGAAAGAATTCCAAGGAAATATACTGGAACTGTTGTAGCCTAAGAAAAGAGGAAGGGGCAGGGAAGAGAAAAAAAGCTATGTCCCTGGAGGAGGCACAGAAATACTGGTGAGAGCCACAGCCCAATATATAGGCCCACTAACAGATTGAGACTTAATCAGAAGATTATAGAACACTTCCCTCGCTGAAACCCTACCACTATGGCACAAAGCCTCCAGCAGACTTCAGTTAAAGGAGCTGCAAGACACAGAGCTCATCAGAGTAGACTCATAAGCAGAAGTCCCAAAGATAAAAAGGAGAGACAAAAACAAGGACACAAGAGGGATTTTAAGTTGAACTTCTAGTAAGGTTAATACAAATCCTTAACTAAAGGACTATTAACTTTAATACCCATACATATATGGCTTTCAACAAAAATTTACAAGACATACAAAAAGGCAAGAAAAACAGTTTGAAGACACAAAGCTGTCATCAGAACCAGACTCAGATATGACACAATATTGGAACTATCAGACAACAGAGATTTTAAAATAACTAATTAATAAAGGCTCTAATACAAAACGTGGGCAGCATGAAAAACCAAATGGCTAATGGCAGCAGAGAGATGGAAACTGAAAAAACGGAAAAGTAAACGGAAAGGTAGAAATGAAAAACAGAGCAACAGAAATGAAGAATGTTTGCAATGGACTCATCAGTTGACTCAACACAGCAAAAGAAAGAAACAATGAACTTGAAGATAGTTCAAAAGAAACTTTCCAAACTAAAAGACAAAGGAAAAATAAGAATAAAACAACAAAAACAGAACATCCAAGAACTGTGGACAATATCAAAAAATGTATAAGAAATGAAACTGGAACAACAGAAGGAACTAAAAACAAAATGAGATAGAAATAGTTGAAGAAATAATGGCTGATAACTTTCCAAAATAAATGACACACAACCACAGACTGAGAAAGTTTAAAGAACAATGAATAAGATAAATACAAAGCAAACCACACCTAGAAATACATACTTAAACTTCAAAAAACCAGAGACACACACAAAAAAATCTTGAAGGAAGCTAGATTGTAGAAAAACATCTTACCCATATAGGAACAAAGATAAGAAATCATATAAGTAAGAAAAATATTAAGTGACATATTTAGTGTTGCAAGAGAACAACTTGAAAACCTAGAATTCTTTTTCAAAAGGTAAGGACAAATAGACTTTCTCAACCAAACAAAACCTGAGGGAACCATTGCTAGCTGACTTTCACAGTAAGAAATATTAAAATATTAAATCTTTAGGCAGAAGGGGGTGATATAGGTCAGGACATAGAATCTTACTTGAAGAACATAAGAGAAAGAATAAATGAAGGTAAAATAAAATATTTAATCTTTCTTATTCTTAAATGATCTAAAAGGTAACTGTTTAAAGTAATAACATTAACAATGTCTTTAGTGATTATAGTATACAGATAAGTGAATTGAATGTTAGCAATGTCACAACAAATGGGAGAAAGGAATTGGAAATACTATGCTTTAAGGTCCTTTACTACACATGAAGCAGAATAGTGTTATTTGAAGGTATACACAGATTATTTTAAAATATATAATGTAAACTTTAAGGCAATCGCTAAACTAAAAAATAAAGAATGATAATTGGTATGCTAAAGGAGGAGATAATATAGAATTGCATAAACTGCTCAATCGAAACCTAAGAAATCAGAAAAAAAGGAGATAAAGAAACGAAGAGCAAATGTAGTGAATAGAAAACAGTTACTAGGACTTTTCTGGTGGTCCAGTGGTTAAGACTTCACCTTCCAATGCAGGGGGTGCGGGTTCTATCCTTGGTTGGGGAGCTAAGATCCCACATGCCTCGCAGCCAAAGAAACAAAATATAAAACAGAAACAATATTGTAACAAATTCAATAAAGACTTTAAAAATGGCCCACATCAAAAAAAATCTTAAAAAAAAAAACTTACTAAAATGGTAGAGTTGAATCCAATAATACCAATATTAACTTTAAATGTGAATGGTGTAAATATTTAATAGACTATTGGATTGATTTTTTTAAAAAAATGTGTTGTCTGCAAGAAAGACACTTTTCAATATAAATTATTTATAAATATTTTTAATTTTAAATATAACTTTTTAATTTAAAAGTAAAGGTGTGAAGAAAGATATAATATGAAAACACCAATCAAAACAGTACTGGAATAGCTATATAAATTTGAAGAAGACTTCAAAACCAGATAGATTATCAGAGGTTAAAAAAAGATTAAAAGAGAGGTGTAAAAAGACATAACAATCCTAAATGGGTAAGTACCTAACAACAGAACACCAAAATACATGAAGCAAAAACTGATAGAACTGAAATGGGAAATAGACAAATCCACAATTATAGTTAGAGATTTCATCAGTTCTCTGTCAGTAATTGACAGTTCAAGTAGGCAGAAAATCAGTACGGAAATAAATGACCTGAATAGCACTATTAAGCAACTTGATCTAATTGATAATTATAGAATATTTCATTAACAGAAGTCTTAGCAGAATTCACATTCTTTTCAAGCACATGGAACATTTACCAATAAATAACATCTGAGTATAATACACACCTTAATAAATTTAAAGGGATAGAAATGAAGAAAAGTATATCCTCAGGTTATTGTAATCCATCATATTAATGGGCTGAAAAAAGAAAAACATATGATCACATTGAAAGATGCAGAAAAAGCATTAAAAATTTACTCTTTATTGATTATAAAAACTTATCAAAATACTACGCATAGAAGGGAATTCTCTTAAACTAATAAAGGATATATACAAAAATATCTATAGCTAACAACAAACTTAATAAGGAGGGACTGAATGCATTCCTACCAAGTTCAAAAATTAAGCAATATGGGAATTTCCTGGTGGTCCAGTGGTTAGGACTCAGTGCTCTTACTGCCATGGATTCTAGTTTGACACCTGGTGGGGAAACTAAGATCCTGCAAGCTGCAGGGTGCGGCCAAAAAAAAAAAAGAAAATTAAGCAAAATGTTCTCTCTCACCACTGCTATTCAACATCAGCTGGAAGTCTTATCTAATAAAATAAGACAAGAAAAAATAAGGCATATAAATTCAAAGGAAGAAGTAAACCTATCTTTATTTGCAGATGACCTGATTGTCTATGTAGAAAATCTCAAAGAGTCTAGGAAGACTAATAAGTGAGTATAATAAGGTCACAGGATACAGGTTATTATACAAAAGTCAATTGCTTTTTTTATGTTCTAGCAAATAACAATTGGAATATGAAATTTAAAAAAATTATAATTTACAATTGTATCAAAGAATAAAGTTCTTAGGCATAAATCTAACATAAAATGAACCGAATCTATATGCAGGAAACTACAAACACTGATGAAAGAAATCAAAGAAGATTTAAGCAAATGGAGAGATTTTCTGTATTCATATATATTAAGGGACTCAATATGTTAAGATGTCAAATCTTCTTGATACTATTTACAGATTCAGTACATTCCCAGTCAAAATGCCAGCACACTTTTGAAAGTAGATATCAAAAAACATCTGAAAATTTACACAAGAAAGGAAAGGATGTAGAATAGCCAACACAGTATTTAAAAAGAACAAAGTTGGAAGACTCACACTACTTAATTTTGAGACATAATACAAAGCTAGAATAATCAAGATAATGTTACCGGTGAATGACTAGACATATAGATTAATGGAACAGAATAAAGAGGCCAGAAATAGTTCCACACAAATACAGTCAACTGATTGTTGACAAAGGCTCAGCTGAGAAAGGGGAATATTTTCAATAAAAGATGCTGGAACAATTGGACATCTACTTGCAAAAAATTCAACCTAGATATTATACCTTTCAAAATAATTAAATCAAAATGGATTATAGACCTAAAATAGTCTGGAAGAAAACACAGGAGAAAATTTGAGTGACCTGGGATATTGGAATCAATTTTTAGATAAAACACTAAATGTACATACAACCTATGAAAGAGAAAATCGAGAAGTTAAACTTTATTCCAAGCTTTGCTCTGTGAAAGACACTTGGAGAAATATTTGCAAAACATTTATTTGATAAAAGACTTTTATCCAGAATATACAAAGAGCTCTCAAAACTTAATAAGAAAACTTAATAAGGAAACTTCAATTTTAAAAAATGGGCAAAAGATATCAATAAATATTTCACCATAGAATATAAAGAGAAAACAAAAAGAAAACAAAAAACCCCCAAACAACCAAAAAAACAAAAAATCCAAGCTCATATATCCAGAGACTGATGATTACTAGAGGTGAGGGTGTATGGTGTGGGCGAATTGAGTGAGGAAGATCATCAGGTACAAACTTCCAGTTATAATATAATTTAGTCGTGAGGATGTAATGTGCAGCTTGGTAACCATAGTTAATAATAAGGTATTGCATATTTGAAAGTTACTAAGAGAGTAGATCTTAAAAGTCCTTATTACAAGAAAAAAAATAATTTTGTAACTATGTAAGGTGAACTCTGTGAACTACTTCAGTAACTTTACTCTGAATCTAAAATTATTCTAAAATTAAAGTTTATATTTTCAAACAAAACAATAAATAAACAATGCCACATCTGAAAAAAGCTCTCTGGTTTATGTTTGTCCCAAAAGTACAGAGACACAAATAATGCACAGCCTCTGATCCCAAATTCCCTTTAGGAAATTAACCTATAATTAGTCATCATAATTATAAAGGCATCATTTTGTGATTTCTCCATTGAGATCTTTACTGGAATAAAGCCTGGGGAACAAATAAGCACTCTTTCATTCAATAATAAATATGAGAGTTTCTGGGATTTTTCTCTCTTCAGACCAGAAGCATCATTACCACTCCAAATTGATAATCGTTTCCCATTTTTTTCTTTCCTTTTTTCCCCAAGAATTAATTCATGGTGCAACTACTGTTACATTCTCTTCTTTAGGCACACTGTGGAGCCCTTTCTATAGTAGTATATCAAGTATGTATTTCAGTGCTCAGTAAATTTTTTCAAGTATAACTTCTAATAACTGGAAAGCAGAATGAATTTTATTAACCATCAAATATGTGTTTTTTTCCTAAGAAGTGTGGAGTAGGGAGCCAATTTGGAAGTCACATGTAAATCTTATAAATGCATTGGTAGAGAACCAGTGAGCAATGCTATCAAACCCAATATTCTTACAATATGATGATCTGTAAGTAGATGGGTATTCAGAGTGGAATGATACTGAATATTATCGTCACTGTTCTTAATACCGTTTTCAGGGCTATCCACATATAAAGTCATTTGAAAACATTATCAATTTAAAAAATATTTTGCATTTAATATTACAAAGACGTTACTTTGACACACAATTGTTTTTAGAATTTCAATGTTAACTGAACTCTAGTATTAGTGAAATACAAAAAAATTTTTACTATTTGTATTAGTAAAATACAAAACCAAATTTTAGTATAATCAAATGTTCTGATTAATTACCTGAGATTGATAAAAAGCTCTAGATTAGCTTGATTAAGTATAAATATTAATGATGAATAGAACAATAAAACTCAAGACTGATGTGTCCTGATACTGTAAATGGATACTAGGTATGTGAAAAACAGCTGAATACCATATTTCTTTCAATAGTCACGGGGAGAAAAGATTTTTTTTCAAGTACAGTTGAAATGCAGAAAAAGTTTGAACATGAATAATTATCCATGGGGATTTTTCTTAAGGGATACCAGAATGTTATTATGCTAAGCTACACCAGTTTTTAAAAATAATTTTAATTAATATTCTAATTAAGTTTATGCTACAAACATTTTTTTATTGAAATATATTTGACATATAATTTTATGTTAGTTTCAGCTGTATACATAATTATTTGACATTTGTGTACATTATGAAATGATCAACACAATAAGTCTAATAACCACCTCGTTTGTCCTCATACAAAGTTATTGCAATATTATTGATCATATTCTTTGTGCTGTATATTACATCCCTGTGACTTATATATTATATAACTGGAGGTTTGTCCCTCTTAATCCCCTTCACCTATTTGCCCCCCCAGCCCCCATCCCATCTGGCAACTACCCATTTGGAATATTTTTCAGCATCAGAATTTTCTGTAATTATTATACTTGTGGCTAAGCTGGGCATGTGTTAGGCACTATACATGTATAGTGTGTGTGTGAGAGTGTGTGTGTGTGTGTGTGTGTCACAATCTAGAATTAAATTTATCTTGATCATCTTTATCTTAAATATATTTCATCTTAAATATAAAAGAAAGCCATGATTTTGTGCCTCTGTTCATGCAGTCTGCAATATTTAAGTGCCAAGCCTCATTTTAGGTACTTAGAAGACGTTGATGAATAGAACAATATAATAGACAATTATATTGTCTATAGACAATATAATAGACAAAAATGTCTGCCCGGGTTCTCCATGAAGTTTACATTCTTGTAGTACATTGTAAGAGTCAGGAGGCAGAGGGGAGACAGACTGCAAACAATGAGTCTAATACATTTGTACATTATAGTCTATATTTGAAAGTGATAAGGTTGTCAAAAAGTTTTTTAAGTAAGGCAGGGTAAAGGAGATTTGGAATATAAAGGGGTGGGAGAATGGATTAAGATTTTAAACTGTTTTTTCATGTTTAGTGTCCTCAAGGAGCTATTTAAGCAAAGATTTGAAGGAAACCAGAGAATTAGCAATATGGACACCTAGGGTAGGGACGTCACAGACAGTGGGAACAGCCAGTTTCATGGCACTAAGTCAAGATATAGTTATGTGCCCCAGGAAGAGTAGAGAGACCAGTAGGCTATCACAGAGAGAGCAAGGTGGAATATATTAGGATATGAGTTTGGGTTAACGGAGGTCATACATGACTTTAGAGAGAATTAAAAGAACTTTCTACTTATTCTGATTTAAATGGGAAGACACTGAAGTGTTAGGAGCAAAAGAATGACATGATCGGACTAACAATTTAAAAGGATCACTCTTGTTGATCTCTTCAGATTTAGACTATTAGTGAGCAAAGGGAGAAGCAGAAACCCAGACAAGAAGCTAAATTGCTCTCATCAAGGCAATGGTGTTTCAGAAGAGGAGTTGTACATGTGACCACCTAGAGGGGTGGGATAGGGAGGGTGGGAGGGAGGGAGACACAAGAGGGAAGAGATATTGGAACATATGTATATGTATAACTGATTCACTTTGTGATAAAGCAGAAACTGACACACCATTGTAGAGCAATTATGCTCTAATAAAGATGTTAAAAAATAAAATAAAATAAAATAAAAAGAAGAGGAGCAGTACAGATGGTAATATGTGTTCAAATTCAGGATATATCCATAAGGTAGAGCCAACAGGACTTACTGACATTTTATTAGGATATTAAAAATGAGAGAAAGATGATTAAAAAATATTTTTGCCTCCACAACAAAAAGGATGGAGCCACTATCATATCAAATGGAAAAGCTATGGGGACTTTTAAAGTTTCTAGTCTGACATATAAGGAGTTTATAAGTTGTCACTCCATCATAATAACAAGTAAAAAGTTGAACAAACTGAAAAATCAACAACTCTTCCTGGATCTATCAGAGATGTGAGGTCACAGGGCAAACTACTACCCCCCAAATTAGAGATACAAACAGACAGATAAAGAGAAGCACAACTTATCAGAGCAGAAACACACAAGCAGAAATCTCTGTGGAAACAAATATCGGGGTAGGAAAACCTAACTGATAAATTTCTGAATGCTGAGTGTGAACAAGTCTAAGAACTAAAAACTCCAGGGTGGTCTTGTTTCAGGGGGACCCACATGCTTTTGTGAATTTTAGCTCCAGGAGTTCTACCAGGTTCTCAGAGTGAATATGGGAGAGAAATCCCTTTGACTTTCTGACTAGGGGAGAGAGAAAGTAACCATTTTGAAATATAGTCATCCCTTGATATCTTGAGGGGATTGGTTCCAGGACACCCCATAGATGCCAAAACCCGTGAGTGCTTAAGTCCCTTGTATAGTATGCAGTATTTGATATAACCTATGCACATCCTCTCATATACTTTAAATCTTATCTAGATTACTTATAATACCTAATACTATGTAAATGCTATGTAAATACATGAAACACAATGTAAATGGTGTGTAGTGGCCAAAATGTGGCAAATTTAAGTTTTGCTTCTTGGAACTTTCTGGAATATTTTTTTTTTTGGAATATTTTTGATCCATAACTGGTTGACTCTGCAGATACAGAACTTGTGGATAAGGAGGGCTGACTGTATGTCAGAGCATTCTGTTCTTCTTAACAAGGCCTGACCTCCAGCAAAACTATTTTACCAGACCCTAATCTCCTGGGGTTTTATCAGAGCCTGATCTACTTAGGGGAAGGAAGATATCCAATTTCAGCCCTTTCTGTCCATTCTGTCCCACCTAATTTGGGTGGGGGGAACTGAGGAAAACTGACAAAGTTCACAACCCAAAGACCCAGACTCACTAAAAGACTAAGACAAAGTCTTCAAGACTATAGAACACTACCCTCTCAATGCCATACTATTGCATTACTAAAGATCTATTAACCACAGTTTCTTTTACCCAGTACATCATATATCATGTATGACTTTAAAAAAATTATTACAAGACATTACTAAAAGGCAAAGAAGAAAAACGCACAATAACACACAGTTTGAGGAGACAGAGCAAACATCAGAATTAGACTCAGATATGGCAGGGATGTTGGAATTATCAGACCAAGAATTTAAAACAATCATGACTAATATGCTAAGGGCTAAAAGTAAACAACCTGTAAGAACTGATTGATAATGTAAGCAGAAAAATGAACATTTAATCAAAAAGAAGTCGTAGAGGTAAAAAATACTGTAGCAGATACGAGAATGTCTTTGATGGGCTCATTAGTAGACTGGATATGGCTGAGGGAAAAAAATCTCTCAGTTCAGAGGTATGTCAATAAAAACATCCAAAACTGAAAAGCATAGAGAAACAAGACTGAAAAAAAAGGATAAAATATCTTGTAGTTGTTTGTAGGACAACTACAAAAAGTGTAACATATGCATAATGGGAATACCAGAAGGAGTAGAGAGAAAGGAACAGAAGAAAGATTTGAATCAGTAATGACTAAGAATTTCCCCCAAATTAATGTCATACAGCAAACCACAGATCTAAGAATCAGAGAACACCAAGCAGGATAAATGATAAAAATAAACTATAACTAAGCAAATCATATTCAAACTGCAGAAAAATCAAATATAAATTTAAAATGTCTTGAAAGAAACCAGAGGGGGGACACAAGACACCATACCAATAGAGTAGCAAATGTAGGGGTTATATCCAACTTCTCCTCAGAAAAGCTATGGGAGGAAAGATGTAGGTGAGATCAGGAGTATAGCTTCAGACTTAATAGGTTGAAGATGTCTATTAAACTCCGAGTGGAGATGTTAAGCAGTCAAATAGCTATAGAAATCTGAAACTTAGAAGAGAGGTCTGCGTTTGACATATACACTTAGGTGTCAATGCCAAGTAGACAGCATATTAAGCCATCAGAATGGATAAGACTACCACAGTAGTAAGTGTTGGCAAAGAAGAGAATTGAGGCTGATCCCTGAGGCAACCCACCATAAAGAGTTCAAAGTAAAGATGAGCAGCCAAGGAACCTGTGGAGTGATCTGTGAAGTTGAAGGAAAACCAAGAGACCTGTTATTTTAAAAGCCAATAAATAGTGTGCAAGGAAGAGGGGAATAGTTGTTAACAAGTGGCAAGTAAATTAAGATAGAAACTGAGAATTGACAAGTGGATTTAGCAAGTTGAAGGTCATTACTAATCTCATGGAGAGAAGTTTTGATGAAACAATGGAAATGAAAACCTAATCAGAGTGAGATTAAAAGAGAATGAGAAGAAACACAGGAAGTATTAATAATTTGCTCAAGAAATTTGCTGCAAAGGGGAGCCAAGTACATTGGTGGTAACTGATTGGGACATAGAGTCAGAATTTTCTTTTTTTTTCTTTTTTTTTTTTTACTGTGGGATAATTATTAGCATTCCAGTGAAGAGTGAAACATTGATAAGTATGAAACAGGGAAGAGAATTGTTGGAATGATGATCAGAGGTGACATATGCATCAATTAATTAACACTAGCTGCTCTAACACCCACGTCCAAAAGCCACCATGGCTTAACACAATAGAATTTCATTTATTATTCACTCAACAGTCTTACAAGGGTATTCAGCAGGTTGTTTTCTATGAAAAATTTTCAAGGGATGGAGGCTCCTTCAATACTGCGCTTCATTCCATCCTTAAAGACCTGAGATTTCTTTTTGCTCTTCCTCTAACCAGTGATTAGAAAAAGACAGCATGGAGAAGACTTTCTTGCTTCAAATTTACCTACCCTGAGTGACACATAAAACTTCCCATTCAATTGGTGAAAACTAATAATATGGCTTTGCTTAGGTGCAAGGGAAGCTAGGAAATGCAATCACAGGATAAGTATTGATAGTTTCATATTATCAAAGTTCGTTAGTATGGAAGAAAGAATGTACCTGTGGTGATCTGTTAGCATCTCTGTGCCACAAGAGGGAATCTAGTGCTGAAGTGGAGGGGTTGCTTTAGATAGAACAAAGTCATCTTCTCAGAATAAAGATAGAGAAGGTGGCATTTGGATTTTGAGAAATGGAGAGTAAGTGGACTAGAACAATATTATATATTGCCTGATAGCATTAATGTCCCATCTAAGTTCATAGGATGAATTATAATGAGAACAATTCAAAAGGTTATATGTTTTATCCAGCCACATTCAGCTACACAGATGTAGGTCGGAGTTAATGGTGAGTTGAAATTAACTCGACTTAAGGAAGTGTGATAAAGCATAAGAGAAGCAAAAGAATAAAGAGCATATGCAAATAATGATTTTAATGATTGAACATGAAATTTACACAGAAGAGAGAAGGTATTAAGAGGATGAGGGACAGTGAAAAGTTGACAAGATCAATGAATTGTAGGGTGGAGATTTGTAGTCTAGGGTGGAGATTTGTAGTCTGAGTCCTGTAAAAACAACAAAAGGAAAAAAAGCAAAACAAGACAGGAAGCAGTGGTCAAAGTGAGCTGTGTAAAATTGATTTTGCAGAGGGGGTACAGTTATTGGTAACAATTACATCTAGGGAGTGGGTGGCTGAGGTATGGTGAAGGACAAGATTATTGAGAACAGATTATTTTAAGAAACGTGAGGCCAGATGGATGAAGTGTACCTACAAGTTAATTGAAATCACCAAGAATTGGGTTATAAGTAATTGGAGAGTGACAGTGAGCTAGGAAATGACTCATTCCTAATGGTACAGGGTCTAACAGGGAAAACAAAAAATGAGTAGGTTACAGAACACATACATAACAAAACCCATCACAGTTTGGAAATTGGGGTTCAAAAGTTAATGACTTATATGGGAGAATTACATTTTTGCAAGGTAAAGTTAAAATAAAGTTGTTTTAAATGAACTGTACTGTTTCAAAAAACACAAAGGCAAAGACATTGGAATTTATATAATATATGATTGAACCTATACTGAACTGAAAAAGTTTCAAAAGATCGTAAGGAAGTCACTACCTAACTAGCCCTCCTCCCCATTTTCAACAGCAAAATATGACTGAACAAATAGGACTTAGCCATCTTTTTTGGAGGGGAAAGGGCTTAAACAGAGGTTGAAAGTCAATCATCAGTTGAACTGTGTCCAGATTGTCACAGTGGCACAGCAATTTTCTTTGCAGTATTTGATATATTTCATGCTGACTATGCATAGCAAAGAATCACTCATGAAAGAGGGACATATAAATTTTATTCTTTAGAATTAAAAAAGTTTGTTTTGTTTTGATTTTTTTGACAGTGGACTCAAAAATATTTTGACTGACTTCTCCATATGTTAGATGACCAATCAGAACTACATCATCAAATAGTTCCTAGCATACAAGTAAATTTTCCCTCCTCACTCTTGACTAAGAGTGCTATTATTTTCTACATATGTCCACCTACATATATTCTTGGAAGGAAGAGAATTAGTAATGCTTTATTTTGTTTTTTTAAAATAAATCAAATTATAAGATACATGCCCAAAAATATCAAATCATAATTGAGCAGTTAGAAGAGTGAACACATCTTTGTAACCACCATCCAGGCAAAAAAAACCAGAATACTATAATATAGGAGAGATTATGTAGAAGCTTTCCTTGAGCTCTATCCCAGCCATTACCATCTTCCCCTAAAGATGGACAGGGTTTGACTTCTTTCCCCAACATTTTGTTTTCGAACTTTATATGAATAGAGTTACACAGTACAAAGAAACAGAATTCTAAGGTGGCTTCCAAGAGTTATTCTCCCTGGTGTATATGATCTCTGTGTCCCCCTCCATTTGGGTGTAGGAAGGATTTGTGAATACAGAGAGCTTCCATTCCTGTGGTTAGATTATGAATTAATAACTTTGAATTATCCAAATGGGAGCTTATCATTGGTGAGCCTGGCCAAATCAAGTGAGGCTTTAAGAGTGGCTGGGCCCTTCCTGAGAGAGAGAGAGTTTCAGAAAGTTTCTCCTACTGGCCTGAAGAAATAACCCTCCCTGTTATGAGAAGGCCATGTGGCTAGGACCTGAGAGAATAACCTGGCCAGCAGCCAGCAAGAAAACATGGACCTCAGTCCTATAATTGCAAGGAACTGAATTCTGCCAACAACTTAAATGAGTTTGAAAGAGGACCCCAAGCTTCAGATAACATTGCAGTACCAGTGAACACTGATTTTTACCTTGGTGAGACCATGAACGTATGACCCAGCTACTCATCCCTGAACACCTGACCCATGGAAATTGTGAGATAATAAATGTATGTTGCATTCAGCAGCTAAATTTGTGCTAATTTGTTATGCAGCCATAGAAAACTAATACAACATAAATATAATACCTTTTTGTGTTCTGGCTTCTTTCACTTACTATTTTATTTATATGAATTACCCTTGTATGAAGCAATAGTTTATTCATGCTGAATGTTCTTTGATATTCTACGGTAGAATATCAATATACTGCAGATTCTGCATTCTACTGTTGTTTCAAGTTTTTGGTTATTACAGGTAGTGATATGATGAAAATTCTTGTACATGTTTTTTGGTGCACATACTCTACTGAGTAGGAGCAGAATTGCAGCTGTAGGGTATGCATATGTTCAGCTCTAATAGACATTGACAAACAGTTTTCCAAAACAGTTGTATCAACTTAGAATACCAAAAGCAGAGTGAAAGTTTCAGTTACTCCATATGCTCATCAATAATTGTTATTAATCATGTAATTTTATTTGTTTGTTTGGCTTTTTAAAGTTTAGCTCTCCTGATGTGTGTGTAGAAGGTAGCAATTGCTACCACCAACATTGTGAACCATCTTATCTTCAGTCTACTGTGTGGGTCTATGTATTGATATCCTAAGTTTCATTCAAATTATGCTGCTGTCTTTAGGCCAGCTAACTAGAGGAAGCAGGGATTTGACTTATGTGATGAAGGATGGGACTATTACCCTTTTTAAGATCAGCAGGCAGCTATAATTACAATGACAAAAACAAGATGGTTATTTAATCAGTTAGATTCTTTCTTTTTACCCCCAACCACTTCTCCAGAGGTACTCCTTAGCTCTGTAGTTCACCCTTAGTTCCAACTCCTACACAGAGTGTAAGCATAGCTGTTATGCAGAGACATTACCAACAATTTTAGCTCATCTTAATATCAACTTGTCATAATTCCAGTAGTAAATGAAACAAAATGTTTATTACTGTATCTTTTGAATATTGACTCCTTTTGTGACAATTGATTCCAATTGGAAAAAAGTCAAAAAATAACAAACTCTAAAAGAAAGCAATATTCTAATTCTCATTTAATTGATAATGGATGCAGCACAATGTATTCATGAAATCATGCGATTCCTTATAAGGAAGACATATCCATTAAAAAAGATACTTTTTCATGGATTGTTCTTATTTACTTCATAATAAGAAGGGAATATCTAACAAAAATCATGAGACAGAATTACAGACATCACATAATTGCCCTGATGTGCCCACTGTGGAGCACATCAATCTACATGCCTTGTTTTAAGCAGATTCAATGATTAATGAATTTTATTATTTAAAAAATGACTTACACTTGGATTCCTTACACAGTAAGCTGTCCAACGTTTTACAAATTATTCTATTTATACAATACTAGTTAACACAATTTTCAGGTGTACATATAGAGTATAAAGAGACATACACTTGTGATGTACATTTAGAAACAAATCAGAGAATTTTATTTCCTTGAATAATTTCAGGCTTACAAAAGAGTATAGAAATAGCATAATCAATACCAGCATACTCATCATTCAGCTTTTATAAATCTTAACATTCTGTCATATTTGATTCAGAAATGTTTACCCAATATATAATTGTTGCATATATTTACATCCTCCTCCACACCCCAAGAGAGACCCTCCATCCTGAATTGGTTGTACCTCCTCCCTGTGCATTTATTAAAATCCTGGATGCAATCTCAAAGTAATCTATGTCATTACAGTTGCCTCAGACAATAAAAAAAATTTTAGGTTAATGGGACCTATAAAGATGGAAGTGAAATCACCTCCAAAAATCCCTGAGAGTTGCTAAGTTACCTAAGTGGAAGTATGTCAGAGGGATAATCAAGAGGAAGAGCACCAGGATCTCAACCCAGCTTTACAATAAACCAACCAGTTATGAGACAGGGTACAATGCAAATAGCCAGCCTACATGTGGAGTAGCCCTCCAGAGGTATTATGCTTTGCTAGAACATTTTAGTGTTAAACAGTGAATGTCTTTAGATTATACCTTCCTTTTCTGTTTAACACAGGTCCTAAGACACTCTTTGTCTTACACCAAACCCCATTATTATTTGAGTTTAATTCCTCCTAGTTAAGCCCTTTTAGTTAGGTTACCCCTAAGTAAATTATTTAAACTCTTTGGGCCTGAGTGTTCTTATCTGTCTTATGCGTGAGTTGAACCTGATGACATCCTTAGTCACAATATCTGGAAAACCATATACAGAAGGTCCATCATTTCTACCACTGTATCTCCAGTGCTCAATAACACTGTATGGTGGACACTCAACAAATGTTTTTTGAATGAATATATGTATATTTTTCCAAAAAAATTATGCTTCAAGAAAATTAAAGATGCTAAATTACTTGCATTACTTATAAATAATTGCTTTGAAAGCTAATGACCCATAGGTCGAAATGGTCTTTTAAGCCCTAAACAGATCACAGAATTTATGACTAAATCTTTATATGTGCACATATGTGTATGTGTCTTCAGAAGTCTCCACTTATAAAATCAAGAGAATCAGAAATCATTTCCTATTATACCAATTTTGATAAGCTATGTGATTAAGACATTTTAGTGATATTTCTAACAAAAATCATACTAGCTGTCTTCATATACTCAAGATAAATTTCAGAGAATTTTATAATAATGGAAAATATTTTACAATGAAAATAAATGTTCTCAAATGTACTCTTTTATGAACTATGATGATGCCATAACATTCATTAGTATTAAAATTATTTTTATTTTCTTCCTAACATTTCATTAGACCCTAACACAAGTTTTTCATTCCTAGCACCTTCAGATAATAAACCTCTGACTTCATTTTTCCCCGTCAAAACTCCAAAATGCTCTTCTACTCTATGTTCACCACATGCTCTCATTGCCAGCATATCCTACTAAGGCAGTGGTTCTCAAACTTCAGAGTAGAGTTAACTGATGGTTGATTAAAATACAGATTGCTAGGCCATACCTCAAGTTTCTGATTCAGTAGATCTGGTGTGTAGCCCAATGTAATAAAGAGTCTGACTCCATTTTTGGGCAGCTTTCAAGTCCCATCACTCCTTTTATGCCTTCTGTCTCTCATCTGCACAAAGTGATCAAAAAGCCTGAGTGTTTCCTCCTTTGGCACTGGCAGAAAGTTCAGTCAAGCAATGCCTACTGCAGCCTCACCCCTTAACCACCATAAGACCTCATGCCAATCTCCTTTCATTGTTTTCAACTCATTTTTGAACCAGCTTGAGAACCTGCCATGATAACAGAAAGATGCAAACCTTTACAAATGCTCTTGAGGTTGTGTGTGGCATAATCACTCTTGACAACTAAACAAAGTTTTAGGTGGAGGTCCAATCTCATATCTGTAAGGTGATCATGACACCCAAGAATTTAAATTTCTAGAAAGCTTCCAAGGGAAAGTTTACAGGGACCACCTTTTCGAACCACTGTTCTAAGGAGTCACACACACCCCAGTCGCAGGTGACCCATTCTGCAAAGTGTATTTAACTGTCTGTATTCCATCTCATTCTGCAATTATTTCCTTAGTTGTATCCTGTATCCCTAACTAAAGTTCAATCCCCTGATGGGTAGATACCATATGTCAATTTTTAACTTACTTTAGCTTATGGCATAGTACTAGATTCATAGAATGATTCACTGGTTTCTGCATTTCATGTATACACTAAAGGTAGTGGGGAATGCAGAGATTTTAAAAATAAGGTTCCTACCTCTAATGTATATATATAAAATACATTTAGATGGAAAGAAAAAATTTGGATAGAGGAAAGCCTTATGGAGAATAGAAGTAGATTTATATAAAACATTATAATCTAACCATTGTATTAGATATATTATGCCAGTTCATTTAATTTTCACTAAATCTCTGCAAGTTAAATGTATTATTTTCAGCCCACTTTACACATGATTACTTGTAAAATCAAGAGTTTAAGTGGAAGATCTGGTAATTACACCCAGATCTGTGTGACTCTAATTCCCCTTCTTTAGTTATATTCCATACTGTCGTCAGAGTGTGCTATAGCAGAGCAATCAATTCTTTATATAGAGGTAGGTAAATCATTTTTATAAAACAGAAGATTTGTTCTAAAGAGTAGTAAGAAATAATTTTTTCCTTTAAAAAACTATTATAAATTTGCATAAAGTGGCAAGAGCACTACAAAGAGGTCCCATGTATTCTCAACCTCTTTTCTCCCAATAGTAACATCTGACATAACTATAGTACAATAACAAATTCAAGAAATTAACAGCATTACAATCCATGAAATATATTCAAGATTGTCCCAGTTTTACATGTACTCATTTGTGAGTGTTTATGTGTGTGTATAGTTCTAAACAATTTTATCACATATGTGTAGATTCATGTAAGCATCACCACAATAAAGCTGTCCCATAACCACACAGAAGTCTCTTGTGTTACCTTTTATAGTTATACCCATGCCCAGAATGGCTGTACCTTTTTACATTCTCACAGCAGTGTATCAGACATTCAAATGCTCTGCATCCTCTCAAGCATTTGATATTGTTGCTATTATATTTTATTAGCTTTTTAAATATATATGCAGTGATCCTTCATTGTGGTTTTAATTTTCATTTGCCTAATCACTAACAGTGTTGAATGTATTTCCTTGTGCCTATTTGTCATCTGTTTATCCTCTTTGGTGAGATGTCTGTTCACCTATTTTGACCATTTTTTGTTTGGATTGTTTGTTTTCTTACTGTTAAGTTTTGACAATTCTTTATATATTCAAGATATGAGTCATTTGTCTTATACACTGCTTGCAAATATTTTCTCTCAGTCTGTAGTTTGTCTTCTTGCCTTCTTACTAGGATCTTTTGGCAGTTATTATCAAGTTCAATTTATTGATTATTTTCTTCTGTGGATCATGCTTTCTGTTTCACATATAAGAATGCCTCATCACGTTCTAGGTATCAAAGAATTTCTCCTATGTTTTCTTCTAAAAGTCTCATAGTTTTACATTTTTCATTTAAGTCCATGATCCATTTCAAATTATTTGTTCTACAATATTTGAGGTTTATGCTGATGTTAATCTTTTTCAGCCTATGGGTGACCAATTAATGCAGTTCCATTTCTTAAAAAGAGTATCCTTTCTCAATTTAATTTCTTTTCCATTTTTGTCAAAGGTCTGTTGTTCATACTTGCGTGGAGTTATTTCTGGGTTCTCTATTGTGTTCTATTGATTTATCTACCCTGCTACTAATATCACAGTCTTGATTATTGTAGATATATGGCAATTCTTAAAGTTAGGTAGAATGATTTCTCCCACATTTTTTTCTTTTTCAAAACTGTTTTAGTTATTCATTTTAGTATAAGATTGTTTACATCTACAAAATATCTTGCTGGCACTTTGATAGGAATTGCATTAGAATTGATGAGAGATCATCTTTAGTATGTTCAGTCTTCCAATTCATAAACCCAATATGTCTCTCCATTTATTTCTTTCATCAACATTTTTTAGTTTTCAGCATACAGACCCTATATATGTTTTGTTAAGCTTATACCTTAGTATTATATTTGGGAGTACAATTATAAATGTAATTGTGCTATTTATATAGAAATATAATTGATTTTTGTATGTTGATCTTCTATAATGTAATCTTGATGAAGTCAGTTACTAGTACTAGAAGTTTTTACTAGAAGTTTTTTGTAGATTCCTTGGGATTTTCTACATAAATAATCATTCCTTCTGTAAATAGAGAAGGTTTAATTTCTTTCTAATTTGTACACTTTTTATTTCCTTTTCTTGCCTTATTGCACTGGCTAGGACTTCCAGTGTTATGCTAAACAGAAGTGGCAACAGTAAGGAGCCTTACCTTTTTCTTGATCTTAAGGAAAGACATTCAGTCTTTCACCATTAAATATGGTGTTAGCTGTGAATTTTTGTTAAAGTACTTTATTAAGTTAAGGAAGTCCCTTCTATTCCTATCATGCTAAAGGAAATAAGGTTTTAAATAAAATTATGACTAGACTGTTGAGGGCATTAGCTGCTAAATTATGGAATTCAAACATAAACAGAAAACTGAGTTGCTAAATGCTGCTAAGCAAATAAATATGGATAGGGCATATTGGAGTGTGAAAGAGCTAGATATAACAAGGTCAATTTGGGCAACTATTACAATATTCCATGTATGAGCCTGAAAGTTTCTGAACTAGATTAATGAGTAAACCAGATTAATTAAGCAAAAGACAAGATGTGAGAAAAACTGAAAGAACAACTAGGCTGTGAGTAGCAAATAAGAGTCTGGTGTCAAGTCTGACTGAGGTTTCAAGCCTGGATGGCATAATGCCATTAGTAGGTGCAGTGAAGTTACAAGGACTGGAGGAAATGATGATCAAATTGTATAGTGAGTAGAAGTACAGAGGGAATTTAGATGGAGAACTTGAGCTATAAATGGAAATGCAGTTTATAATTATTTGTGAATTAAGAGTTCTTTTTTAAGTGGATAGCTTTAACATAATATTTACTAACAGTAGTTTTTATGATCTATATCCATACACATAATGAAATAATTTGCTTATAATTATGTTTAAGTAATCAAGATTGTCGCAGTTTTACATGTACTCATGTATTAGATTGAACTGCATGGTTGAACTATATGAAATTGCCTATATCTAAATTTTGGTGTACAAATAATGACAATTTTTGTGGTTCAATCTAATTTTACAGATTTAAAATCCCTTATCTAAGACCTTTGTGTCAAATATATATATACATACATCATACGTAAAAATATATATTTACTTTAGAAAAGCAATAATGTGTATATATGGAATACTAAACCACCCACAGCAGAGTCTAGAGCAGCAACCCATGATCAAGCACATTAATAATTTTTAACAAAAAACTTAATGTACAGACTGAGTGTTATAAATAACGTCAATAAATAATCTCACTTCAATTCAGAACAGATTTTGCTATCAAATGAGTTATTTAAAAATTTTGCTTTTCAGACATTTTTAGATTTTGCAACTACATAAAAGGATCTATGGAACTGTATAGGCTATCTCATGTGCTATAAATAGTTTATTTTTAAAGATACATATTTTGCCATGCATTTAAAATTTTAATTACTTATTTAAATTTGACTTTTATAATGAATTAAGTAAAGAAGATCATAAAACTACATTGCTTTGATTTCTTTGTGATGGAATAATCAAATATCATTGCTTAGTTAAGCAATTCAAAATCAGAAATCATGACCTACCATACCCTTAGGGAGAGACCTACTGTAGCAGTGAGCAATGCAGCTGCACACACTTGTAATTCAAAGGCACTGAGGCAAAAACTGTCAAAACATTACTGAAATTGACAAGGATATATGGTTCATTAGTCTAGGAACTGATGTGTTATAAACCAGTTGGTGATCAGCTTAATAATTTAAGTAAAGTTGCATATTTATTAGGAAAAAAAAAACACCCTGTACTAGCTGTTATAATTAAATTTCAAATCATGCCTGGAAGAAAGGTATATGTAATTGTGGGCATTATCACAAGAACTAACTGAATGCCTATCAGAGCAAAATAATCAATAATCAAATTAAAAATACCATTGTTTTAATTGCAAATATCTTACTATTTTCTCAGTATTGACTTTTTTTTTTTTTTTTTTTTTTTTTTTTTTTGCGGTACGCGGGCCTCTCACTGTTGTGGCCTCTCCCGTTGTGGAGCACAGGTTCCGGATGAGCAGGCTCAGCGGCCACGGTTCACGGGCCCAGCCGCTCCGCGGCATGTGGGATCTTCCCGGACCGGGGCACGAACCCGTGTCCCCTGCATCGGCAGGCGGACTCTCAACCACTGCGCCACCAGGGAAGCCCCGTCAGTATTGACTTTTAAGGCTTAACAGTGTCAATAAGCCAATTCTTTGTTCGTTAATGTAGAATTAACTAATAAATTTTTCAGCATCTTCCAGAGTTATTTTTTCTGACTTCTGAAATACATACTTGCATGCAAAATATTTTTATTATTTATACTTGACATTGTTATTCTAACAAGTGGGTTGTTCTAAAGTTCTTTATGTAGTAAATGTTCTGTATAAGGCATCACTTATAGTTCTTTACCTCATTTCATTTTTAACATAATTATATGGTTGTGTGGGAAGGGATGTACATGTGTGAATAATGTGTTATAAATTACTGGTACAGAAGATTTTGGAGGTGGAGTGCTGGAGAAACATAAACCTAAAATGTGTAGAACTGTCTCGGAGGTTGGACAGTTGGTGGTGAAAATAGATACTTCAGCAGGGAAAACTGATGAAGCTCTTAATAAAACTATTGCCTTTATTAACACAGAGAGTAGACCATGTTCCCACCAAGCCTATCACTTATTCTAGGGGAAACTTGTAACAGTTACAATGATAATATTTGATCGTTGTTTTAGTGAAATTCTACAATTCTTAAAGTAGACAAGAATTACGTAATTTGTAAACAAAGACTGAAGGGGAAACAACCCAGTTAAGAGAAACTTTCTTTGCTTCCAACCAATTTTATTTTTTTTCATTTTGCCACAAACGGATCATCATTAAGTTGAGGAAGAAAGAAATGTGTAACAAAGATCAACAGGTACAATGTTTTCCCACTCAAGAATTATGACAAGATAAGGAGTTTGTGCTTATTTGCAGAAGAAATTTGGAAGAAGGAAAAAGAAAACAAAAATCGATTAAGATTTTGAGGATTTTGTTGTCAAAGGAGACATAAGCCCTGCCTGCAAAAAGCCTCTGATTGCTCTGCCTCTAAAGCAGTCCTAGCCTCCAGCAGAATGCAGACTTTGAAAGCTAAGGTTCTGCTGAGCCATTTTTTATTATAAAGAATAGAATAGTATTCTAGCAGGTAGAAGAACAACAACATAGAGGGAAGCAGAATATGTTGATGTTCCTGTGGAGCAGGACATAGTCACTCTGACCAGGACCCTATATCTAGATTGTTCCATAGGAGGAAAGATAAACTCTTATCTGAGCCAATATTTTTTAAGGGGTAGTCTTTTTCTTACAGTTGCATATAAAACACCATAAAAGGGCAAAATGGAACTGCTAGATTATATTAAATAATCGATTTAAGATGATACGTTCATTATAAAGTAGATAGATTGATGGGAAGAAAAGGGAAAAGTAATAATTAATTAAAACAGAAAAAAAAAGGGATGTCTGCTCCTAACTACAATGGAGTGGATTATGGCAAATTAATGCCTCCACATATAAACTATAAATGTAATAAATAAATAATAAATAAATCAGAAAAGCATGTGAGAACTGGAGAGGCAAGCACAGCCTGAAAGGCCAGGATGACACAGTAGGGAGGCCCATTCTATTTGGAGTATTTATTGCTTCTGGATACCAGGCAAGAGGCTGAGAATCTGAGTCACAGATGAAAGACATCAACATCTAATTTGAAAAACCAGCAGAGTTTTTGGAAATTCTGTTAGTACAAGGTCTCAAAAACTAGAGAGTTGAGCAACCAGAATCTCTGGAAATGGAGAGGCATAAAATTGAAACTGCTATTTGGCCTGTTTTTTCATTAAGACATTTATAAAATTTGAAAGCTATTCAGAACTAAAGGCTAAAAATTTAGAGAAATCCTTTGAAAAGCAGAGCAGAGTCTTCTAACTGTAGAAAGCTGGAAAGAATCATTCATTCTAAAAACACCAGATAATCTACAAAATTATGGCTTTCTTGAACTTTTTAGAGGAACATTTTAGAGTATTTGGTCACAAACCAAGTACTCTGTAATCTAAAGAAAGTCAGGAACTCCCAAGAAGAGATAGGGCTTGCACACTAAATCACCTGTGATAGAACATTGGAGAAAGATCAGCCAGACACATAAATGAGTAAGAAATCAGGTTAAAATGTTAACTAATTGCTAAAACCTGAGTGTTGGCTAGCATGAGAATATAAAACCCAAGGAGCCATAGACACGAGGGGAGATTGGACCACTTATAGGTTCATCTCCATGGACCTCTGTAGGCACTCACAGGAAAGATCAGGAGTAAGACAATGGTGCAGTCCTGGAGAACAGAAGGACTCCAACCTCAGGAAAGGTACAAACCATCACTCAGTTTGTTCTCTCCTAAGTGACAACTGATTAAGCTCTTAGAGGAAGGGCAGTAGAAACTATTGCCCACCAGGGAACAGTTCAATGCCCATTGTGGCTGGGAAGCGGGAAAAGGAATTAAACTCTCTACCCCTGAAGGAAGAAGAGAAAGAGTCTTGAACCTAGACTGTTAGAGGTCTTCTGCTACTGGTACAAGGCGCAGATCATTGAGAAAGTTCCACACACAAGATTCTGGCCCAGCCTAAGACTAAGGTTGTTCTAGGACAACAGAAAACACCCCCTACTACAACACCAGACTTATAAGCACTGAGTAAAAAGCAATAGCAGTCTACTGCTGTGGGAGGGCAAAAATGTGAGTGAGTCCTTCTCCAAGGCATAAGTGCAGAAAAATGGACTAAATGTGAGGTTTGAGAAGAAATATTGTGAAAAACTTCCCCCTTAAACACATGGTAATCAAGAAAGAATTTACACTGCATAGCTGACTAACAATAACATAACAGCATCAAAATGCAAACCTAGGTTAACTCCCAACTATATTGACTCAGCTCCGCTCTCCCATTGATGGCTTAACATACCAAGTATAACAATTATTAAACATAAATACTATTTACCTGAGCTTACTATCCTACACATAACATTTAGCACTGAGTCAAAAATTTAGAGACACACTAAAAAAAAAAAAAAAAAAAAAAGGCAAGGAAAAACAACTCACTGTCAAAAGAGAAAGAAGTCCAAAGGACCAAACTCAGAAATGACACAGATGTTGGATCAGAAAAAGTATATAAAATAGCTATAAGTATCACATTTAAAAGAAAATTTTTTGTGGTGTGGGTCTGAGCTGAGTGGCATGTAGAACTTCCCTGACCAGGGATCAAACTCGTGCCCGCTGCATTGGAAGCACAGAGTGTAAACAAGACAAAAAGACAACCCTCAGAAGGGGAGAAAATATTGGCAAACAAAGCAATGGACAAAGGATTAATCTCCAAAATATACAAACAGCTCATACAGCTCACTATCAAAAAAACAAGCAACCCAATCAAAATATGGGGAGAAGATCTAAATAGACATTTCTCCAAAGACATACAGATGGCCAAGAGACACATGAAAAGATGCTCAACAGCACTAATTTTTAGAGAAATGCAAAACTACAATGAGGTACCACCTCACACCAGTCAGAATGGCCATCATTTAAAAATCTACAAACAATAAATGCTGGAGAGGGTCTGGAGAAAAGGGAACTCTCTTGCACTGTTGGTGGGAATGTAAATTGATACAGCCACTATGGAGAACAGTATGGAGGGCCCTTAAAAAACTAAAAATAGAACTACCATATGACCCAGCAATCCCACTACTGGGCATGTACTCAGAGAAAACCATAATTCAAAAAAACACATGCACCCCAATGTTCATTGCAGTACTATTTACAATAGCCAGGACATGGAAGCAACCTAAATGTCCATGAACAGAGGAATGGATAAAGAAGATGTGGTGCATATATACAATGGAATATTACTCAGCCATAAAAAGGAATGAAATTGGGTCATTTGTATAGACATGGATGGACCTAGAGACTGTCATACAGAGTGAAGTAAGTCAGAAAGAGAAAAACAAATATTGTATATTAATGCATATTTTTGGAATCTAGAAAATGGTATAGTTAATCTTATTTGCAAAGCAGAAATAGAGACACAGACATAGAGAACAAATGTATGGACAGGAAGTGAGGAAAGGGGAGGGTGGGATGACTTGGAAGGTTGGGATTGACATATACACACTATTGATACTATGTATAAAATAGATAACTAATAAGAACCTACTGTATAGCTCAGGGAACTCTACTCAATGCTATGTGGTGACCTTAATGAGAAGGAATCCAAAAATATAGGGGATATATGTATACATATAGCTGATTCACTTTGTTGAACAGTAGAAACTAACACAACATTGCAAAGCAATTTTACTCCAATAAAAATTAATTAAAACAATAGCTATAAGTAATATGTAAAATGAATGAAATTCATTCTGGAATGAAAGATGGCCATAATGTGTGAGCAGATGGGGAATTCCAGCAGATTCATTTCAGCATGATAGATTTTTAAAAAGACAAACAAACATAAACAGCTACACATGCCATATTTAAATTGTTGAGAAAGAAAAATCTCACCACATGTCAAAAACAGAGAGGGGATAGAGAGAGAAAGAGAAGAATTAAGAAGAATTTCGTATCAGAAATTCTATAATCTAGAAGACAACAGGAGGCATTTTAAAAAGCTAACAGGTAAAACAGTTATTTCAGAACTAATCAGTGAGTCTAGCAAGGTTCCCATATACAAGGTCAATATACTATCAATAAATAGTTGGGAATTAAAATAAAAATCAGTAACATTTACTATAGCACCAAAAATATGAGATATATAGATATAAACTTTATAAAATGTGTGCTAGATCAGTATGGTGAAATCACAAGCATTATTGAAAGAAGCCATAGTAGACCTAAATTAATAAGGAGAGATGCTGTGTTCATGGACTGTAAGACTCAATAGTAAGATATCAACTTGTCTCAATTAGATCTGTAGATTGGACACAATCTCTGTCAAAATATTAACAGGATATTTTATAGAAATCAATAAGCTGAACTAAAATTTATGTGGGAAGACGAGGGAAATATAATAGCCAAAATAATTTTTAAAATGAACAAAGTTGGAAGATCCACACTACCTGATTTCAAGACATATAAATCAAGAGAGCCTGGGAAGGGGGACAGTCCAAGATGGTGGCATGGAAAGATCCTAAACTCACCTCCTTCACTAACTCTACAGCTACTCTATGGAACAATTCCCTCTGAAAAAGATCTGAAAACTAGCTGAACAGTTCCTTTGCAACAAAGGATAGAAGGGCCACATTGAGACAGGTAAGAGAGGTAGAGATGAGACCTTACCAAAAACCCCATCCCTGGCATGGTGACCCACAATTGGAAGGGATCTCACAAATCCAGAGCTTCTCCGTGAAGAGTGAAGGGTCTGTGCCCCACCTCATGCAACCCGATCCTTGGGACCTGCACCAAGGACCAGAGAGATGAGCTCCCCATATATCTATCTTTGAAAACCAGCATAGGCTCACATCCAGGAGACCCAAAGGGCTATAGGGAACTGAGATACTTCTCTTAAAGGGCTTGTGCACAGACTCACTTGCCTCAGGGAATAGTGCAAAAACTACAGTTTGAAAATTGCCTAGACTACATGTGAAAAGTGCCTAGACTAGGAGATTCATTTCCTAATATTGATGCATCTGCTGGAGTGGCAGGAGCCTATTGAGACTCTTGGGGACAGAGGTACTGGCAGATGCCATTTTTGCATTCTCCCTCTATCTTGCTAGGACGAGTGGGTGCCTATAGTCCCTGTACTCTCCACTGTCCTACCAAAGCTGCTGGGCGTGAATAGTCCAAACAGGGGATCCTCCTTTATCACCTGCCTCTTGTAGCCAGGGGGCTTGCATTCCTGGGTCCCAATGGACTGTAACAATCAGAGATGCAGTTTTTAGCAGGCACCCACCACCAGGGCACTGCACAGACAGCAGATTGAAATACACCCCCTGTTTTTCTGTGGAAAAAAAAAAGAAACCTACTTACATATCCTGGAACTCCAACTGAGGGCCAAAGCTCAGGTTTGTCACACTAGGGCTACAGAAGTGCTTTCAAGGAAAGTAGGCCAAATATGCCGTTTTAGCACTCTCCCTCAGCCTCGTTACAGCTTGCTAGGCCCTCCCAGAAAGGAACTTGTACACTCATCTGGATCACCAATTTTTACAACCGCCACCCAGGGGATACCTCCAGATCACTTTGTTTGGAAGCCAGCAGGGTTTACAATTGTAGTCCCACAGGACTATACATATTTGCCCAGTTTAAAAACTGCCACCTGAGGGTCTGTCTTCCAATCAGCCTTAAACTAAGTGCTGACTGAGTTCCCTCTCTCTGGAATACTGACAGGTCTTGGCATACCCTCAGCAAGTGGGACATATCAAGAATAAATCAGGGGGCTTCCCTGGTGGTGCAGTGGTTGAGAATATGCCTGCCAATGCAGGGGACATGGGTTTGAGCCCTAGTCTAGGAAGATCCCACATGCTGCGGAGCAACTGGGCCTGTGAGCCACAATTATTGAGCCTGTGCTCTGCAACAAGAGAGGCCATGATAGTGAGAGGCCCATGCACTGTGATGAAGAGTGAACCCCGCTTGCCACAACTAGAGAAAGCCCTCGCACAGAAATGAAGACCTAACACAGCCATAAATAAATTAATTAATCAATTTAAAAAAAGAATAAATCAGACTGCTTAGACAATCACAAAGGTTCCATAGACAACCAAGAGCTAGGGTAAATTTGAATGATAAGGTTTATCTCCTATACAAGGCTACTCCTTCAGGACTGGGAGAGTAACAGACATGAAGAGTCAAGCAAAATGGGGAAATTAAGGAATATGTTCCAAACAAAAGAACAAGAAAAAAGAACCAAAGGGTGAAAAAAAAAAAAGCCTTAATGAAATGGAGATGAGTATTTTACCTGATAAAGAGTTCAAAGTAATAGTCATAAACATGCATACCAAACTTGAGAGAAGAATGGATGAACACAGAACTTCAAGAAAGAAGTAGAAAAATATAAGAAAGTACCAAAGAGAAATTACAGACTTGAAGAATACAATTAATTAAACTAAAAAATATACTAGAGGGGTTCAATAGCAGACAAGATGAAGCAAAGAAACTGATCTAGAAGACAGTGGAACTCACCCAAACAGAGCAGCAAAAGGAATAAAAAGAATTTTTTAAAATTTGAGAAAGCCTAAAGGGACTTTAGGACATTCACATTATACAGGTCCCAGAAAGAGAAAAGAGAGAGAGAAAAGAGAAGAACATTTATGTAAAGAAATTATGGCTAAAAGGAATTAGACAGGGGAACCTGGGGAAGAAAACAGACATCTAGATGCATGAAGTCCAGAAAGTTCAAAATAAGATGAACCCAAAAATATCAACACCAAGGCACATTATTATTAAAGTGTCAATGGTTTAAAACTAGAAATCAAGTACAAGAAGAAAACTGGAAAAACCAAGCATATGTGAATTTTAAATAATATGGTATTGAACAACCAATGGGTTAATGAAGAAATCATAGGAGAAATTTAAAATTACCTTGAGACAAATGAAGATGGAAATACAATACCAAAATCTATGGGATGCAGAAAAAGCAGTTCTAAGAGGGAAGTTCATAGCAATACAGGTCTACCTCAAGACTCAAGAAAAATTTCAAATAAAAAATCCAATTATACTACTAAAAGAACTAGAAAAGGAAGAATAAGTGAAGCCCAAAGATAGCAGAAAGAAGGAAATAAATTTTAGAGCAGAAATAAATGAAATAGAGGCTTAAGATTCAATAGAAAAAAATTAATGAAACTAAGAGTTAGTTATTTGAAAATATAAACAAAATTGACAAATCTTTAGCTAGAATCACCAACAAAAAGGAGACAGCTGAAATACATAAAATCACAAATGAAAGAGTAGAGGTTACAATTGATACCACAGAAATACAAATGATCATAAGAGCTTATAATAAACAATTATAATTTAACAAATTGTACCACTTAGAAGAAATGGATAAATTCCTAGAAACATAATCTTCCAAGATTGAATCATAAAGAAATAGAAAATCTGAATCGACAAATTACTAGTAAGGAGATTGAATCCATCATCAAAAACCTCCCAACAAACAAAAGTTTAGAACCAGACAGCTTCCATGATAAAGTCTACCAAACATGCAAAGAATACTTAATACCAGTCTTTCTCAAACTCCTCCAAAAGATTGAACAGGAGGAAACACTTCTAAACTCATTTTACAAAGTCAGTATAACCCTGATACCAAAACAAGACAAGGACGCCACTAAAACAGAAAATTACAGGCCAATATCATTGATGAACATAGATGCAAAAATCCTTAATAAAATGTTAGCAAACTAAATTCAACAAAACATTGAAAAAATCATGCAACATGTTGAAGTGGGATTTATTCTAGGGTTGCAAGAATGCTTTGACATCTGCAAATACACCACATTAGCAAAACAAAGGATAAAAAGTACATGCTTGTCTCAAGAGATGTAGAAAAAGCATTTGACAAAATTCAACATCCATTTACGATTAAAAACTGTCAATAAAGTCTGTATAGAGCAAAGGAAACTATCAACAAAACAAAAGGGCTGCCTACTGAATGAGAGAAGATATTTGCAAATGATATATTGGACAGTGTTTGATATCCAAAATCTACAAAGAATTCGTACAACTCAACATCAAGAAAAAAAATGTTAACATTAAAAAATGTTAATGCCCAATTAAAAAGTGGGCAAAGGATCTGAAAAGACACTTTCCAAAGAAGACATACAGATGACAAATGCACATGAAAAGATGCTCAACATCACTAATCACCAGGGAAATGCAAATCAAGACCACAATGAGAGATCACCTGAAACCTGTTAGAATGCCTATTATCAAAGAGACAAGAAATAACAAATGTTGGTGAGGATGTGAAGAAAGGGAACCCGGCTAACACTGTTGATGGGAATGTAAATTGGTGTAGCCGCTATGGAAAACTACCACATAATACAGCAATTTCACTTCTGTGTATTTATCCAAAGAAAATGGAAACATTAATTCGAAAAGATATATGCATCCCTATGTTTATTGCAGCCATATTTAAATAGCCAAGATAAGGAAACAACCTAAGTATTGATGGATGAATGGACAAAGAAGATGTGGTATGTGTTTACAATGGAATATTTCTCAACCATAAAAAAATAGTGAAATCTTGCCATTGTGAAAACATGGATGGACCTTGAGGGTATTAAGCTAAATGAAATAAGTTAGATAGACAAAGACAAATACTGTATGATTTCACTTATATATGAAACCCAAAAATCAAAACAAGCATCAAACAAAACAAAACTCATATATGCCAGAGGGGAGGGGAGTTATGGGGTAGAGTGAAATGGGTGAAAGGAATCAAGAGGCACAAACTTCCAGGTATATAATAAATTAGTCATGGGGATGTAGTGTACAGTGTGACTGTAGTCAATAATGTTGTACTGCATACTTGAAAGTTACCTAGAGAGTAAATCTTAAAAGTTTTCTTCACAAGAAAAATAATGTTTTTGTTAAGTTTGTATGGTGATGGGTGGTAACCATACTTATTGTGGTGATCATTTGGCAGTATATACAAATGTTGAATCATTATGTTGTACACCTGAAACTAACAACTAATATAATATTACATGACACCTATAGCTCAATAAAAAAGAGAGATGGAGAGAGAGAGCCTGGTGTTGGCATAAGAATCAACAAATAGATCAATGGAACAGACTAGAAAGCCCAGAAATAGATCCAAGCTTACAGTCAAATAACTTTTTTCTAAGGCAACAGAACACTCCATTATGATTTTAGAATAAATACATATCCATATTTGTGGACGGGAACTTGACTCTTACCTCACACCACACAAAAATTAATTTTAGACAAATCATAGATCAAACCATAAAAGCAACAATTATAAAACTTGTAGAAGAAAAGATATGAGCATACTTTCATAGCTTTGGGTAGGCAAAATTATTTTAGGACATGGAATACAATACAGAAAACAAATTTAGTAAATTAGACTTCATCACTTAAAAACTTCTTGTCAGAGGGCAGACAGCAGAAGCAAGAAGAACTACAATCCTGCAGCCTGTGAAACAAAAACCACATTCACAGAAAGACTAGATGAAAAGGCAGAGGGCTATGTACCAGATGAAGGAACAAGATAAAAACCCAGAAAAACTAATAAATGAAGTGGAGATAGGCAACCTTCCAGAAAAAGAATTCAGAATAATGATAGTGAAGATGACCCAAGACCTCAGAAAAAGAATGGAGGCAAAGATCGAGAAGATGCAAGAAATGTTGAACAAAGACCTAAAAGAATTAAAGAACAAACAGAGATGAACAACACAATAACTGAAATGAAAACTACACTAGAAGGAATCAATAGCAGAATAACTGAGGCAGAAGAATGGATACGTGACCTGGAAGACAGAATGGTGGAATTCACTGCTATGGAACAGATAAAAAAAAAAAAAAAAAAAAGAATGAAAAGAAATGAAAACAGCCTAAAAGAGCTCTGGGACAACATTAAACACAACAACATTCGCATTATAGGGGTCCCAGAAGGAGAAGAGAGAGAGAAAGGACCCGAGAAAATATTTGAAGAGATTATAGTCGAAAACTTCCCTAATATGGGAAAGGAAATAGCCACTCAAGTCCAGGAAGCACAGAGAGTCACATACAGGATAAACCCAAGGAGAAACATGCTGGGACACATAGTAATCAAATTGGCAAAAATTAAAGACAGAGAGAAATTATTGAAAGCAGCAAGGGAAAAACAACAAATAACATCAAGGGAGCTCCCATAAGGTTAACAGCTGATTTTTCAGCAGAAACTCTACAAGCCAAGAGGGAGTGGCATGATATACTTAAAGTGATGAAAGGGAAGAACCTACAACCAAGATTACTCTACCCGGCAAGGATCTCATTCAGATTCGATGGAGAAATCAAAAGCTTTACAGAAAAGCAAAAATTAACAGAATTCAGCGACACCAAACCAGCTTTACAACAAATGCTAAAGGACCTTCTCTAGGCAGGAAACACAAGAGAAGGAAAGGACCTACAAAAACAAACCCAAAACAATTAAGAAAATGGACATAGGAGCATACATATCAATAATTACCTTAAACATGAATGGATTAAATGCTCCAACCAGAAGACACAGGCTTGCTGAATGGATACTAAAACAAGACCCATATATATGCTGTCTACAAGAGACCCACTTCAGACCTAGGGACACATTCAGACTGAAACTGAGGGGATGAAAAAAGATATTTCATGCAAATGGAAATCAAAAGAAAGCTGGAGTAGCAATACTCATATCAGATAAAATAGACTTTAAATAAAGAATGTTACAAGAGACAAGGAAGGACACTACATAACAATCAAGGGATCAACCCAAGAAGAAGATCTAAGAATTATAAATATATATGTAACCAACATAGGAGCAGCTCCATACATAAGGCAACTGCTAACAGCTATAAAAGAAGATATCGACAGTAACACAATAACAGTGGGGGATTTTAACACCTCACATACACCAATGGACAGATCATCCAATATCAAAATAAAAAGGAAACAAGCTTTAAATGACAAAATAGACCAGACAGATTTAATTGATATTTATAAGACATTCCATCCAAAAACAGCAGATTACACTTTCTTCTCAAATGTGCACAGAACATTCTCCAGGATAGAACAAATCTTGGGTCACAAATCAAGCCTCAGTAAATTTAAGAAAATTGAAATCATATCAAGCATCTTTTCTGACCACAACGCTATGAGATTAGAAATGAATTACAGGGACAAAAAACAAAATAAAACACAAACACATGGAGGCTAACCAATACATAACTAAATAACCAAGAGATCACTGAAGAAATCAAAGAGAAAATCAAAAAATACCTAGAGGCAAATGGCAATGAAAAGACGATGATCAAAACCTATGGGATGGAGCAACAGCAGTTCTAATAGGGAATTTTATAGCTATACAAACCTACCTCAAGAAACAAGAAAAATCTCAAATAAACAATCTAAACTTACACCTAAAAGAACTAGAGAAAGAACAAACAAAACCCAAAGTTAGCAGAAGGAAAGAAATCATAAAGATCAGAGCAGAAATAAATGAAATGGAAACAAAGAAAACAAAGCAAAGATCAATAATACTAAAAGCTGGTTCTTTGAGAAGATAAACAAAATTGATAAACCATTAGCCAGACTCATCAAGAAAAAGAGGGAGAGGACTCAAATCAGTAAAATTAGAAATAAAAAAGGAGAAGTTACAAAGACACCACAGAAATACAAAGCAACCTAAGAGACTACTACAAGCAACTCTATGCCAATAAAATGGACAACCTGGAAAAAATAGACAAATTCTTAGAAAGATATAACCTTCCAAGAATGAACCAGGATGAAATAGAAAATATGAACAGACCAATCACAAGTATTGAAATTGAAACTGTGATTAAAAATCTTCCAACAAAAAAAGTCCAGGTCCAGACAGCTTCACAGGTGACTTCTATCAATCATTTAGAGAAGAGCTAACACCCATCCTTCTCAAACTCTACCAAAAAATTGTGGAGGAAGGGACACTCCCAAACTCATTCTATGAGGGCACAATCACCCTGATACAAAACCAGACAAAGATCCTACAAAAAAAGAAAATTACAGACCAATATCACTGATGAGTAGATGCAAATAGATGCAAAAATCCTCAAAATAAATACTAACAAGCGGAATCCAACAACACATGAAAAGGATCATACACCATGATCGAGTGGGATTTATCCCAGTGATACAAGGTTTCTTCAGTATATGCAAATCAATCCATGTGATACATCATATTAACAAACTGAAGGATAAAAACCATATGATCATCTCAATAGATGCAGAAAAAACTTTTGACAAAATTCAACACCGATTTATGATAAAAACTCTCCAGAAAGTGGGCATAGAGGGAACCTACCTGAACATAATAAAGGCAATATATGACAAACCCACAGCAAACATCATTCTCAATGGTGAAAAACTGAAAGCATTTTCTCTAAGATCAGGAACAAGGCAGGGATGTCCACTCTCACCACTATTACTCAACATAGTTTTGGAAGTCCTAGCCACAGCAATCAGAGAAGAAAAAGAAATAAAAGGAATACAAATTGGAAAAGAAGTAAAATTGTCAGTCTTTGCAGATGACATGATACTATACATAGAGAATCCTAAAGATGCCACCAGAAAAGTACTAGAGCTAATCAATGAATTTGGTAAAGTTGCAGGATACAAAATTAATGCACAGAAATCTCTTGCATTCCTATACACTAATTATGAAAAATCTGAAAGCTAAATTAAGGAAACACTCCCATTTACCACTGCAATGAAAAGAATAAGATACCTAGGAATAAACCTACCTAGGGAGACAAAAGACCTATATGCAGAGAACTATAAGACACTGAGGAAAGAAATTAAAGATGATACAAATAGATGGAGAGATATACCATGTTCTTTGATTGGAGGAATAAATATTGTGAAAATGACTATACTACCAAAAGCAATCTACAGATTCAGTGCAGTCCATATCAAATTACCAATGGCAATTTTTATGGAACTAGAACAAAAAAATCTTAAAATTTGTATGGAGACACAAAAGACCCCGAATAGCCATACCAGTCTTGAGGGAAAAAAATGGAGCTCGAGGAATCAGACTCCCTGACTTCAGACTATACTATAAAGCTACAGTAATCAAGACAATATGGTACTGGCACAAAAACAGAAACATAGATCAATGGAACAAGATAGAAAGCCCAGAGATAAACCCACACACCTATGGTCAACTAATCTATGACAAAGGAGGCAAGAATATACAATGGAGAAAAGACAGTATCTTCAGTAAGTGATTCTGGGAAAACTGGACAGCCAAATGTAGAAGAATGAAATTAGAACACTCCCTAACACCATACACAAAAATAAACTCAAAATAGATTAGAGACCTAAATGTAAGACCAGACACTATAAAACTCTTAGAGGAAAACATAGGAAGAACACTCTTTGACATAAATCACAGCAAGATCATTTTTTGATCCACCTCCTAGAGTAACGGAAATCAAAACAAAAATAAACAAATGGGACCTAATGAAACTTACAAGCTTTTGCACAGCAAAGGAAACTATAAACAAGACAAAAAGACAACCCTCAGAATGGGAGAAAATATTTGCAAACGAATCAACAGACAAAGGATTAATCTCCAAAATATATAAACAGCTCATGCAGGTCAATATTTAAAAAACAAACAACCCAATCCAAAAATGGGCAGAAGACCTAAATAGACATTTCCCCAAAGTAGACATACAGATGGCCAAGAAGCATATGAAAAGCTGCTCAACATCACTAATTATTAGAGAAATGCAAATCAAAACTACAATGAGTTATCACCTCACAGCAGTTAGAATGGGCATCATCAGAAAATTTACAAACCACAAATGCTGCAAAGGGTGTGGAGAAAAGGGAATCCTCTTGCACTGTTGGTGGGAATGTAAATTGATACAGCCACTATGGAGAACAGTATGGAGGTTCCTTAAAAATCTAAAATAGAATTACCATATGACCCAGCAATCCCACTATTGGGCATATACCCAGAGAAAACCATAATTCAAAAAGACCTATGCACCCCAGTGTTCATTGCAGCACTATTTACAATAGCCAGGACATGGAAGCAATGTAAATGCCCATCGACAGACGAATGGATAAAGAAGATGTTGTACATATATACAATGGAATATTACTCAGCCATAAAAAGGAATGAAATTGGCTCATTTGTTGAGACCTGGATGGATCTAGAGACTGTCATACAGAGTGAAGTAAATCAGAAAGAGAAAAACAAATATCATATATTAATGCATATATGTGGAGCCTAGAAAAGTGGTACAGATGAACCGGTTTGCAGCCAGAAATTGAGACACAGATGTAGAGAACAAACGTATGGACACCAAGTGGAGAAAGCAGTGGTGTGGTGGTGGTGGTGGTGTGATGAACTGGGCGATTGGGATTGACATGTATACACTGATGTGTATAAAATTGATGACTAATAACCTGCTGTATAAAAAAATAAAATAAAATAAAATTCAACAATTAAAAGAAAGGAAATCAAACAGATGTTTTCCATAATATCAGGAATACATGCCCAATACAAATTATAACTTTTCATAATAAAAATTATGTGAACAAGCAAACAAACAAACTTCTGGTCAATTTAATTTATAAAGACAATACCATTCTACTTAACCTTTATTATTATTTATTTTTCTACTTAAGCCTTTATTCTTATTTATTTTTTATTCTTATTTATCATTCTACTTATTTATTATTTTTTATTATTCTACTTTCAATTGAAAAATGAAAAGATAAATTTTATTGATTTTGATTTTTTAATCACATAATTCAAGTAAATTAACTAAGTATTTTTCAGTGTGGTCTTTAAACCAACTAGATAAGGTACATGACCCAATTCCTTGGGTTCAGGACAGTAATGCTCCTGAAACAGTCTCAGATGGTTTAGCCTGAAATTTGCACTCAGCTACCAACCCAGGTGATTTCTATTACATTCTAATTTTTAAATTAATTTACATCAAGTCCATATCCTTCAGGCCAGTTGAATTTATTTTATTTGATTGTCTCTGAAAAATTGTGTGATATTCACCATATAATGTGGTTGTTGCTTCCAACCTCCCACTTTCATACCATCATATTCTCTTTCCTTACTTCCATGCCATATGGTACCCTATTTCTATAACTTTATAGCCCTATAGCCATATCCTCCTCAGGTAATCTCTTATTCCCTCTGTGTAAGTGCTCAATGGGTTGCACTACAAATAAAATAATAAATATTAACATTATTGTTGTCATTAACAATAATCCCAAATATGTTCATTGTCATCTATTCTTCAAGAACAACCCAAATTATCTTTCTCCCTGGATAGCTCCTCAGAATACTTGCAGTAGAGCCCTCTCAACAATCTCTTCTCACACTTGGCTAGCAGTTCTGCCTGCATGATAGTAAACACACAGTATTAATTTTATCTAATTAATGAAATACTGAATATAGGAATAATAATAACTCACATAAATCTGACAAAGTAAGATCAAACATTTTGTTCATTGTTCTCTCCCAAGAAACATGGGGTTGAGCAAATCATTATTTATATATGAGGAATTAAAAATTGGAAAGGATATCAACTCATTCCTGCCACCTACTATTCAAGTGATGTCACTAGACTAGAAGGCTGGGAGGTGGGAGAAATTAAGGCTTGAATTTTGGAGCTCCATCCTTTCCAGTAATATACACTGCCTCTTGGGCTTTTGTGACAGATTTTCTCCTTCAGAGTATCCCCTGGATGCTTAATTTATTTGAGTTCACTTATAAAAGTGTATTAGAGCGAGTAGGACATAACAAATATTTTTATCAGTTAGTACTTTCATGAAGTGTCTTCATGGAAATGAGAAGTCATGATGGGAAGAAGATTAGAGAGGAAAATGGGTATTATAACATTATTCTTGCACTTTATTAACAAATATTAAATTCCATTAGTAGAGTAATTTGCTTGGTCTCCAACGTATCCAATCATGGTCTTAATTAACACTGAAAATGACCAGTGTCTTTGTTTAAAAACAAAAGCAAAATCCTTACACTTAAACAATAACATCAGAGAAAGAATGCACAGAGATTGTACTGTGATATTAACAAAGGAGGCCCATTGCAAGAAAGTAGGCTCTTCTAGAACTCAGCTGTACAAAGCAAACACATCTTTGTGTGTAACCACTGTCATGCATACAGGTAATCACCCAAGGTTATATAGATCATACCCTCAGACTTACTCTTCCCTGGCAATATAACAAATGATAAAGAATTTTTAGCCTTAACCTTGTAGCTATGGAATTTGATTTTAAAAACCAGAATGTTGTATAGTATGGAATTTTGTTTTTAAGATTATTTTAACCCTGGAATCTTTTTTTGTTGTTCCTGTACAAGGGACAGCAGCTTCAGATCTTAAAGTGAACTAAGCGCCTTACATGGAAGGACAGGTGTTTCCACTTCCCTGTTAATGCCTCTCTAAGTGTGGATGGTGATGATCCTTATCAGTCATTACTAAATTTACTTCACAGAAATTAAGAATTAAATTACAGTTTCAAGGCTCATTAGGTCTTGTTAAATTTGTTGAATTGCCCACATGTGTATGTCTTGTCCTCCATGGGATATCTGTAAAGCAGGTGTTTCAATTCACTGGAATTTTGTTGCATTCTCTTCTGCCCAAAGATTATTATACAATTGTGTTTGAAATTCCAGGTTGTGTTCTTATATTTGAATATCAGACTTCAAACAGTCATATTTGACTATCAAGTTTAGCATAAAGAGAAATAATATGGAAATGGGCTCTTATGGGAGCTTTTAAAAAGGAGTACTGAATGTGAAATTCAAAGACAGAGTAGGGACCATATTCCAAACTCAATTTCTTTCTCACTTGTCTCAATATTCTGATGTCAAATAATTCCAAATAGTGCAAGTGGAAAGATTTTTTTACATTTTTATCCAAGCCTATGGGGATATGTCTTCTAATGCGCTCAAGTACAACTCATTTCTCTTTGTTTGAATGCAGGAAATAGCAAACCAGATAAAATGACTGCGTATAAGTCCTTTTTGCCTCCATTGTCCTTATGCTCTCTTCTTAGCAAGAGGAAAATGCCCCAATGTCACCTTCAAATTAATGTTTTCCTTTGAAAACTTAAACCGAATCAAACAAACTGTATATTTTTGGATTAAATAAAAAAAAAAAGGAATAACTAGACCTCAGTCAGGATCAGATCAAATAACTGTCTGGGCTTTAAAACAAATGCTTACATTTGTAAATCAACTACTTCAAATATGATTAGAGAATCATACAGTTTTTGGAAGATCAGTTAACATGCCTGCTCTATTTCATAATATCATGAAACACTATAGTTTGTGCTAAATTTACATTGGAATTTTAGAAACAGGATGGAATCTCACATTAAACCTCTTACAGAGGCATCCTGAGGGAATGCAATGTCATAAAAAGAGAGAAGAAATTGAGAATGGATTTCAGCTTCTTTAATCCTAGTTGTTTTCTCTCCATCAGATAATAGTGCCTGCATTTAAGAACGAGAAGAAATACCTTGCCTGACATTGATGATGATGATGATGATAAAACCTGAGCCACCGGCAGCTATAAAATTACTCAAGGACTGTTTGCTGTCCCTGTGGACACAGTGTTAGTAATTTTTCTTAGACCCATGAAACTAAAAACAGGAAAGTTTGTGAAATAAATGAGAGTTTTTAATGGTTAAAAAGCAGAGCCTGTAGCAATTTTCTCAAGAAGTTAGTGTCTCACATCCCACTTTTAGTAGCTGGAGGATTAGTACAGCAGTATCACCTGTCCTCCAGCTACATACCCACACTCCCAAGGCAAATCAATATTCAAATCCTTGAAGACTTTCCGGAAAAGTACTGTTTAGAGTTGTATCACTGAAACGAAGATAACTGAGCCTCCTAAAGTATGTATACATTTCCAGTAGAGAGTGACTGAAATAGGCATTGGTAAATTCTCAATACTTTTTCAATACAACCCTAAAAGGCCAAGTAGAGTAGGATAATTTTGGTCTAGTAATTTATGAGATAGTAAAGAATAGTACTTCTGAATGTAGGCTTTAAAATCAAACAGATGTTTCAAATGTAGATGTACCAGTTTTCTCAATATTTAGGTTCTGAACGTTTCAAAAAATGGGTACAAGGGAAAAGATCTTTTAACTTTGTGCGACCTTGAGGAATCTCCTGCTCCAGTGTGAAACAGAAGGATAATATAGTAGTAAATAGGTGAGGGATTTGTTGTGAGGGAAAAATGGGATTGTCTTTGAGGGAAAAATGGGATTGTCTTTATCATCTGCTAAGCATAGGGTATAGCACAGATTAAGCACCCAAAAAATGTAAACTATTGTCATTAGTATGGTTATTGATCTTACTATTGTGGAATTACTCAAATCATCACTGTTTCTTAGAGATATAACCCATGTGCTATTTATTCAGCAAACTTTGTGTTATAACAATAAATGTTATATAAATGGAATTCCAAACCACTAAAGCCTCATATACAATTACAGTTAAAACATATAAATGCAACATTAATCAGTAGACTCCCTTTATGACTTTAATAGACAAAATGATAACTTTAAAAATTAACATTTAAAGTACTGTCGAGAATGCTTCCAAGTTTCAAGACACTCTAAACATAGCAGAAAATTCTTTCAAGATTCTCTGCTAATTTTTAGTTTCATATCAGAAACAAACTCTTTTTAATGGCAATAATTCACAGCATAACTTTGCAAATGACAAAAAAGAAGTTCTCACTTCAGGCTTTGATTAAAAAGCACTGATTCAGAAGAGAGTTCAGACTTTTCCAAAGACCAACATATTTTAAAATGCCAGCCTAGCTTTTTTTTTTTAACTGAGTATATGCACATTCTCTGCAGTCTTATTGGACCCTCTATTATTTTCTTTACTAAGGCAGCTAAAGAAACCAAAATAGAAACCTTATAAGATTAATAATTAAATATTGCCTTAAGATGCAATAATTTTGCTGATGAAACATTTTTTTCTTTGAGGTTTGTTGAAATTCAAAACCCATAATGAATTGGGATTATAGTACCTAATAACCAGGTTTTAAAAAATGCATTGAAAAAAAATGCATTGAAATTTAGCTCATAACTCTTCTTAAAAAATTACCAAAGGATACATAATTTATAAAATGTCATAATATGATATTCTATACATACAAATACAATTTTAATTCTAAATTTTTCTACAGCTTTATTTTTGCCCAGTATTTCCTAAATCTATATATAAAGATATACAAAATAACAATGGGAAAGTTAAGATTATAACAAAATAAATCACACTAGTAATTTAATATGACTACAAAATGACATATGCATTTTTGCTCATAATTTAAATATAGGTAATTCAAATAGAAATAAAATATATAAATACCATAATTAATGGAAGAAGATAAAATCATGTGAAAGATATTTTAATATCCTCCATTTGTTCTTCATATAAATTAAATGATGTATTTCTTCTTTTAGTTTTATAACATCAAAATATTTTCCGTACCTAAATTACATGTTACCTCCCTTTTTACAAAAACAAAGGTAACAAAAAGATCCTTATATTTCTACAAAAGAATCAGAAAATCAATTAAATTGTGTTTAAAAGGGTGTGGTTTTTTTGATAATTTAATTATTTTGAATTATAAAGCTCCCATGAATTTCTGTGCATTTGAATAAATATATTGAATTAAATCACCCACCTACTTTCCTGCTGTATGCCTTTAAAAAAATACAGTTACATTGCTCCACTTTTTTATCCTCCAAATAAGTAATATTAAGATATAAACATCACAACATATTTCTCTTCTAAATCTCTCAATTTGTTTTTAAAACCCAAAATATACAAATGTTTTCATCATAATTTTTTAGGATATTTTTCAGATAAGCTTTAAAACAAACATCCAAACATACAATTATATTATATATGAGTTTTAATTTTTCTCTGATCTCTTTAATTTTTACCTTTCTTGATCATTTTAAAATCAGTTTTTAAATTACTTCTACTATTTTGTGATGTTCCGGTTAAGAATTTTAAAATGTCACTTTTTTTTTTTTTTTTTTTTTTTACTTTTTCCAGATTAGTTGCACTTCAACTTTCATCCCTGGGAAGCGTCCTTTGAAGACCGTTGCAAAGTGAATGTGAATTCAGTGGGGGCTGCTCTGTCACTTAGGTTTAGCTGATAGCACCTTATGGAGTAAACGTGCTAAGGTTGCCTGTAAGTGGTTCAAAGGTACTGATCTGAAATATAAATTCCTTTGTAGTTTAGATTCTAGCCATCTTAGAGAATACTTCCTAAAATCTAGTCAAGAAAATTGCAATCTCTGAGTAATTTTTTCCAGGATTCTAAGATTTAAACTGGAGACATCTTATATGGAATTTGATTTGCCCCAATAAACACAAATTTCTTCATAATAAGGGAATGGACTAATGAACTCTCACCCACCTTTCACTTACTGAGAGTGGTATATGGGAATGTGATTGGGCCACCACTATTCTTTCCACTGTCAAAAGCACAAAAACTACCAAACCAGAATCTCTGTGGGCAGAGCAGTGGGGTCCACTGCAACCACAGGAGAGGGGGATACTATTTTGCAACAATTTAGTTTTGGTCTTGCAGAATATATGACAATGAACAGACTTGGAATTATTGTCAAAGTATCTTTGACATAATATTAAATGTTAGTACCACTGGAGAGTCCTACTCCTTGAAAGAATTTAGGAACTGCCTCTATACTTCCTTCATTACATATTCAACTAGACTTTTATGTTTTTTAGTTTATGCTGACCCTCTACTGTTGTTTCCTATTCTATTCAAATGATGTGTCTAGCCAGCCAATATAACCTGTTAACACATCGAGTTTCCTAGCAGTGATTCAGTAGCTATCACAGTAATCAGCATGGGAACACCTAAATACTATAGATGGCTTCCTATTGATTGATTGCTATAAAAACACACAAATAAAATGTGAACTCTAAAAATCTATTTACAGCTATAGACATAATCCTTAAGTACAGTTTGCTGATTTTCAGCTGGCTTTGCTTAAGCAACTCCTTTCTTTCAAGGACATCCATCACACAGCAACATTATAATAAAGCCTACAATTACAGGGTATTTGGGAAACACCTCTCCTTTAATAAAAAAACAAGATGACACTTTCTTGACAGTAACTGATAAACCCATTTGACCAGGATGTACTTTATATCCATGTTATATTTTACTGCATAGTCAATGTTTGTATTGCAAGTCACCATTTGGGAGACACAGTGGCAAATAGGAAAACCACTGGAATCATATGTCTTAAATTGAATTCCTCTTCTGAAACTTCCAGGCCGTGTGTCCTTAATCTATCTCAACAGCTTTGAGTCTCAGTTTTTCTTATCCGCAACTTGGAAATACTAGTTCTTTCCATTCCTGGAATTATAACATTCAGAGAATTTCAGAATTCCATGACAGCTTAAAGGTTATTTACTCAAATGCCTTTATTTTCAATTTAGAAACTGAAAGCCAGCATTGAGGCTTAACTGTAGTCTTATATCTTGTGTGAAAATTGTTCCTGAGAGAGAAGTAGCAGGGGTGATATTCACAAACTTAGTAACTGGTAAAACAGGGGCACCCATCAGGCAGAAACAGTGATGGGCTAATGCGAACACTTGCTTGCTGTAACTGATTATGCCTCTATTAGTGTGTTCTGGTTGGGTAATGTATTCATTTGCCAGGACTGCTGTAACAAAGTACCATGAACTGAGTGGCTTTAACAACAGACATTTATTCTCTCAACATTCCGGCAACTAGAAGTCCAAGATCAAGGTGTCAGCAAGTGTTAGTACCCTCTGAGGGCTGAGAGGAAGAATCTATTCCATGCCTCTCCTGTAACATCTGGTAATTTGCTAGGAATCTTGAGCATTTCTTGGTTTGTGGAAGAATCCAAATAAGGCCACATTCTAAGGTACTGGGGGTTTGAACTTCAATGTACAAATTTGAGGGAAACACATTTCTCAACCCATAATAAGTAGAATACAAATGTAGTATACAAGGGTGTTACAGCATGAATTATTTATATTCCATTGGTAAACATAAATACTCCCTGGAATATTCAGTAATATCTCTCTCATAGTGCCATTGATTTTCCAATAATTATTTTTCTCTAGAAAAGTGTATAGAAAAATGTCACCTAGAAATAAATTGATATGTAGTTTTCAAACTATTTGTAATGATAATAAAATTGATATCTTTATAACCAAAACTTAGAAAATCTATCAGATGCTGTGAAAAAAACATTGTTTTAGCAGCATCTAACATGCTACATACTGGCACTTTAGCCCTTATTCTTTAATGTCAGCAGTCAATAAAATGAACATATTAAACCAGGATAGCATTCATCATCAACTGTTGGCAGGAATTTGCAAAGCTAAACATTTCTCAAGGCTTAACAACAATGACAATTCAGAAAGAAACAAGTAAAGATAATGCAATAAAATCTCAGGCTGACACCAAACAAGTTCCATGCACACATACATGCATATTTACTTGTGCACTATAAGAGATGAGACTTCTATCCTGCGTTCTCACTGAGAAAGGGAACTCTCTGGCTCAATCTCATAAAAACAGCACTGGCCAGTCCAATTCCAACATCCAGAAGAGACATTAAATGCAAACTCAAGGTCTTAATGCCAGTGCTGAGGTTTCCACAGTGCAAAGCTGAGATGTATTTTATTTCCTTGAGCTTTATGAGGGTAATATGTTATAAATGTGTAGCCAAGTAATAGATAAGCCTGATACTTTAAGGCTGCAGTTGTGGACATTTGGTTGTGAGCAAAAGTGCTGGGAGCATAGTTTTATTGAGGGGCTGTATTTCATCACAGTATCCTTCTGCTCTAGCTTGTAAGAGTAAATACAGTGGAGCTCATTTAAAATTCTCCTAAACACTGTCTTTGGAGAAAAAGAGAGTTCTGGTTTACCAATAGTACCATGGGCTTTTTCTTTCTTTTTTTGGCACTTTCTTCATTGAATAAGTGATGACAACCCGGAGCATTAGCACTTTGGAAATAATGCGAACTCCTTCAGGATATTAGGGTATCCAAATGTGTCACTTTAAACTATAAAGTCGTTGTAGTATTTCTTTTTACCTCCATTATATGTCATATTTTATCGATATATAGTATCTTTCCAATTATTTACATTTTCAAATAATCATTTTGTAAAACTTTCTTTTTGGCATCTTTCATTTGCAATATATTTCAATAATTGCTTTACGAAGTCTTTTGTTCTGACTTCATGTAACAAAACTTTCCACTCTGATTCCATTGAAACTTACAGAACAAGGATATGGGAACATAGAAAATCACTAAAGTAATGATCTGAGCTATGTTTATGGATTCAACTAAGGGAAATCTCAGGTCTATGTGGATTCACTCTACTGTAGTATTTGCCTGAAAGCAGACCACTAGTTAGAGTAATGCTATACCAGAATGCAGCACAAGCTATGGTAAAGGCCATGTTGGTGTATTAAAACATACTTGAAAAGGATAAGAGGGAGGGAAAGTGGACTATGCATCACTTAGAGAAACAATAATAGTATGATAGCTAACATGTATTTGACATTCATAATGTGTCATGCACCATGCAGAGTACTTTATACAGATGATCATAGTAATATTCACAACAATCTCACTCAATAGATGATATCGTTATCCCCATTTTGTGGAAAACTGAAGTTCAAACAAGGAAATAAAGTATCTTTTGAACTTCTCCTGCATGGATCCAGTTTATGTTGAAAAAAAATAAGATAAGGAAACTCAGAAGTCATTTTCTATGGAAGTACTTTGTTTGATATTAGATTGGAAGTACTGAAGTGCAATGGAAATAAATGGATTAGAAAATAAATACATGCTTGTTTTTTGCACCTGCATTAACACTATTAATTGTAAACAAGCAGAAAATTCTGCCAATTTGAGGTTTCCATTAAAAGAAATGTTTGCTAAGGAAAAAAAATATCAATGATGTTTTTCTTTATGTCAGAAGTCTTATGATGAAAGACAAAAAAGAAACATTTTCTAAAGGAAATTTTTAAAAAGTTACTGAAGGATGATTCTTTTTAGGCTTCTAATATGTAATAAAGAAAAAAGAGAAAAATGAAACCATAAAATAAATGAATACTATGCCTTTCATAATAAGGCAAACAATTACACCTTTTAAAATTTCCACCTGGAAAGTCTTCTAACAATTCACCCTTAAAGATCATCACAGAATCTCACAGTAAGCCACTGAAAAGGCGGCCATCATCTTTTGTAAAGGGCTGCATTTAAGACACTACCTTAGTGTATATATTTATAATGTCTTTTTCTCTTTAATGACAAAACAAATGGACAAAGCAATAAAACCCCCAGCCTCCACAGTCCCTGGTCAGTAACACACAGGGCATCTTAACTTATTAGTTACCAAAGACCACCTTTCACATAGCTCTCATGTGCACCTACCATCATAGTCCACAAGGGGGCTTTAACTATGAACCTTCGATCCTGAAAGAAGGTGCCCAGTGTCCTGAACATAATTCTGCTTTCATTCTAATCCTTCAGCTTCTTCCATCAACAGAGGCCCCAGAAACCAATAAAATTAAAGAAGATTCTTTTTCTCTTCCTCTCCCAGTCATACTTTTTCCACAAGAGCAATGACTCACTCTTTATACAGCTTTTCTTTTCCATTTTGTTAGGTTCTCTACCACCATTATGTGGTCTGTTATCTTCATAGCATTTCCACATCATTGTGATATTGATCACTGTCTTTTTACAACATTATTTGTTGCATACATAATAAATATTATTATTATTTTTTTAGTTGCCTCTGGGTTAACATCATATGGGCACTGGGATGATTGCTCCTGGAGTGTTCAGTTGTAGTTTGTAGGGCTTGAGTTAGCCTCTGATCCACATATTGAGAGAGAGTTTCCATCTCAGTTGTTGGTTAAGTAGTCTATTTATCCTTTCAATTAGCCTGGCAACAGTAGCGTTGTAAGGCAGGTCGAAATGCTGGTGTATGGCATTTTTATCAGCCCGTTTCTGAACTTCATGGCCAGTAAAGTGGATTCCTTGGTTCCTAATAACCATGTCCACAGGGGTCCTGTATGTTGCACACAGCTGTTCTAGACCCTGAATAGTGGTTTTCTGCACTGCTTAACAACCCTGGTAGGTCTTTTGTAATGTCTTCCACCTGTTGTGAGGTATTGTAGACAGCATATAACTGTAGTTCCATCACACAGTATCATTGTTCTGCCCCCTTCCATAGGTTAGAAGTGAGGTCCTGGAGTGACACCCCACTGTGCACTGCCATACAGTACATGCCACAGGCAGGCCATAGCAGCTATATTCGTCAATAAATATTATTTTTAATTGATTGCTATGCCTAAGTAACTTTCTTTCTTCCTTTCTTCTTTCTCTTGTTTTCTCTGTTCCAAAATATGTCATTGTTTTCTTCTTAATCATTATCCGTTAGCTTTACCTATCTGGTTTCTTCTAAGATTCTCAGCAAAGTCAAAATATAAATGATGAAAAACATGAAAATGAAAAATATAACTTAGAAATTAGAACTTTAAAAGATACACAAAATACCACAAGTTCCATTATATATGCAAGTAATTGTAACTTCTAAAAAAAATAATTTTACCCAATGTTAAATATTTAAGTTGCTAAGCCTTAAAGAATTTTAATTCCATGAAATCTTCATTAAATATGGAGAGAGAAAAGTAAAACATAAACTTTATTGTGTCAAAGATGATAAACACTTCATCTAGGAGTTGCAGTATAGAGCAGTGGTTAGAAAATGAGGTTCTGGAGTTAAGGATATATGGATTTGATTTCTACTTTCATCTTGTACTTATTATATGAGTCTGACCAATACTCTGTAAGCCTCTTTATTTGCCTGTAAAATGAGCATAATAATGGTACCTATCTCATTGGGTTATTCAGATGATTACATAAGGAAAAACAAAAAAATAGCACAGAGAAGTGTCTAGAGAAAAATACCTTGTAAATTTTAATAATTACCATTATTAGTCACAACTAAAGTATTAATCAAGAAACCATGGAACTTTTACATTACTGTGATCCTAAATTCATAGGGTAGGTAATCCTTCAATTAAAGAAGGAGGAGGAGGAGTAGAGAAAGGTGTGTAGCTCACATGATGTGCATGCCTTGTTGGTAGGCTGTGCTTCTATTTCACTTTATCATTGCTTTGGGATCCAGGCTATCAGAGCAAGCTCTGTCTGGAATGTTTACTTTTGTGGCAGAAAGGGAAAAAAAAAGACACAAAAAATACTTGCTGACTCTTCAAGCTTTTACCTAAATAGAGTCTTAACTTATTAACATTAAGTCTTAACCTGGTAAAACAAAGGATCCAAGAGTTCTGGAAACTTTGCATTGACAGAGATTAAAATCCTAAGTGTTATACACTGGATGACATAATAGTCAACATAGATCAGTAACCTAAATTAGCACCTAAGTTGAATTTTATTAAGTTTTTTGAAGGAAAGTAACTACACATTGAAAAAGCTGTAAGACTTGGCCCTAAATTCTGACTTTCTAGGCTACACAACTGCTTATACACGTTAGTAGAAGACAGTTATGTAATTTTGTCATTGAAATTAAGGTTTCTAAAAGTATTTATTTTGATAAGGAATTTATCCATGTACCCAGGCAGTTTTCCTGAGGCAAAAATCAAGTTTGCTTGGCATTTTTACCATGAATACAGAAATGCTTTTGATACAGAGGAAGAGGCCTGCACGGTACCCCCTTACCAATACATGTATTGCCCCCTAAATAATATTCAAGAACAATATGTCTAGTGACAGTCTATGAACTTGAGACAGCCTGAGCAGTTTACAACTTTAATGTTTGTTCCCAATGAGAGATGCTATCTTCCTTCCCAAAATCTCCATTAAAAGCCATGGATAAATCCACATCTCAAATCTCCACAAGCTCACTTAAAGAGAGAAAAATACAAAATAAACATGTCCCCTACCTCTTTGATTACATTGTGATTAACCCCCTTTACCAGTTAAATTTTCTGGAAAGCTTACCTGCCCTGTCTCCCTCCATTCACTGATTTGTCTCCCTGATTCATTCCTCACATCCAGCAATTTAGGTCTTCTGTCCATTTTTGGATTGGGTTGTTGTTTTGTTGATATTGAGCAGCATGAGCTACTTGTATATTTTGGAGATTAATCCTTTGTCAGTTGCTTCATTTGCAAATATTTTCTCCCATTCTGAGGGTTGTCTTTTCTTCTTGGTTATGGTTTCCTTTGCTGTGCAAAAGCTTTTAAGTTTCATTAGGTCCCATTTGTTTACTTTTGTTTTTATTTCCATTTCTCTAGGAGGTGGGTCAAAAAGGATCTTGCTGTGATTTATGTCATAGAGTGTTCTGCCTACGTTTTCCTCTAAGAGTTTTATAGTGTCCAGTCTTACAATTAGGTCTCTAATCCATTTTGAGTGAATTTTTGTGTATGGTGTTAGGAAGTGTTCTAATTTCATTCTTTTACATATAGCTGTTCAGTTGTCCCAGCACCATTTATTGAAGAGACTGTCTTTTCTCCATTGTATATTCTTTGTCAAAGATAAGGTGAACATATGTGCATGGGTTTATCTCTAGGCTTTCTATCCTGTTCCATTGATCTATATTTCTGTTTTTGTGCCAGTACCGTACTGTCTTAATTACTGTAGCTTTGTAATATAGTCTGAAGTCAGGGAGCCTGATTCCTCCAGCTCCGTTTTTCTTTCTCAAGATTGCTTTGGCTATTTGGGGTCTTTTGTGTTTCCATACAAATTGTACAATTTTTCGTTCTAGTCCTGTGAAAAATGCCATTGGTGATTTGATAGGGATTGCTTTGAATCTGTAGATTGCCTGGGTAGTATAGTCATTTTCACAATGTTGAGATTTCCAATCCAAGAACATGGTATATCTCTCCATCTGTTGGTATCACCTTTAATTTCTTTCATCAGTGTCATAGTCCTCTGCATACAGGTCTTTTTTCTCCTTAGGTAGGTTTATTCCTAGGTACTTTTTCTTTTTGTTGCAATGGTAAATGGGAGTGTTTCCTTAATTTCACTTTCAGATTTTTCATCATTAGTGTATAGAAATGCAAGAGATTTCTGTGCATTATTTTGCATCCTGCTACTTTACCAAATTCATTGATTAGCTCTAGTAGTTTTCTGGTAGCATCTTCAGGATTCTCTATGTATAGTTTCATGTCATCTGCAAACAATGACACTTTTACTTCTTCTTTTCTGACTTGGATTCCTTTCACTTATATTTCTTTTCTGATTGCTGTGGCTAAATCTTCCAAAACTGTGTTGAATAATAGTGGTGAGAGTGGGTAACCTTGTCTTGTTCCTGATCTTAGAGGAAATGGTTTCAGTTTTTCACCATTGAGAATCATGTTGACTGTGGGTTTGTCATACATGGCCTTTATTATGTTGAGGTAGGTTGCCTCTATGCCTACTTTCTGGGGAGTTTTTATCATAAATCAGTATTGAATTTTGTCAGAAGCTTTTTCTGCATCTATTGAAGTGATTATATGGTTTTATTCTTCAATTTGTTAATATGGTTTATCACATTGGTTGATTTGCATATTGAAGAATCCTTATATTCCTGGGATAAACCCCACTTGATCATGGTGTATGATCCTTTTAATGTGCTGTTGGATTCTGTTTGCTAATATTTTGTTGAGGATTTTTGCATCTATGTTCATCAGTGATATCGGCCTGTAGTTTTCTTTCTTGTGACCTCTTTGTCTGGTTTTGGTATCAGGGTGACGGTGGCCTCATAGAATGAGTTTGGGAGTGTTCCTCTCTATGCTATATTTGGAAGAGTTTGAGAAGGATAGGTGTAGCTGTTCTCTAAATGTTTGATAGAATTCGCCTGTGAAGCCATCTGGTCCTGGACTTTTGCTTGTCGGAAGATTTTTAATCACAGTTTCAATTTCAGTGCTTGTGATTGGTCTGTTCATATTTTCTATTTCTTCCTGATTCAGTCTTGGCAGGTTGTGCCTTTCTAAGAATTTGTCCATTTCTTCCAGGTTGTCCATTTTATTGGCATATAGTTGCTTGTAGTAATCGCTCATGATCCTTTGTATTTCTGCAGTGTCAGCTGTTACTTCTCCTTTTTCATTTCTAATTCCGCTCATCTGAGTCATCTCCCTTTTTTCCTTACTGAGTCTGGCTAGTGGTTTATTATTTTTTTTTTGTCTTCTCAGAGAACCAGCTTTTAGTTTTACTGATCTTTGTTATCATTTCCTTCATTTCTTTTTCATTTATTTCTGATCTGATCTTTATGATTTCTTTCCTTCTGCTAACTTTGGGGATTTTTTGTTCTTCTTTCCTTAATTGCTTTAGGTGTAAAGTTGGGTTGTTTATTTGAGATGTTTCTTGAGGTAGGATCATCTTGCTATAAACTTCTCTCATAGAAATGCTTCTGCTGCTTCCCATAGGTTTTGGGTCATCATGTTTTAATTGTCATTTGTTTCTAGGTATATTTTGATTTCCTCTTTGATTTCTTCAGTGATCTCTTGGTTATTAAGCTGTGTATTGTTTAGCCTCCATGTGTTTGGATTTTTTACAGATTTTTTCCTGTAATTGATATCTAATCTCATAGTGTTGTAGTCAGAAAAGATACTTGATATGATTCCAATTTTCTTAAATTTACAAAGGTTTTGATTTGTGACCCAAGATATGATCTATCCTGGAGAATGTTCCTTGAGCACTTGAGAAGAAAGTGTTTTCTGTTGTTTTTGGATGGAATGTTCTATAAATATCAATTAAATCTGTCTGGTCTATTGTGTCATTTATAGCTTCTGTTTCCTTTTTATTTTGATTTTGGATGATCTGTCCATTGGTGTATGTGAGGTGTTAAAGTCCCCCACTATTATTGTGTTACTGTAGATATCCTCTTTTATAGTTGTTAGCAGTTGCCTTATGTATGGAGGTGCTCCTATGTTGGGTGCATAAATGTTTACAATTGTTATATCTTCTTCTTGGATTGATCCCTTGAACGTTATGTAGTGTCCTTCTTTGTCTTTTGTAATAGTCTTTACTTTAAAGTCTATTTTGTCTCATATGAGAATTGCTACCCAGCTTTCTTTTGATTTCCATTTGCATGGAATATCGTTTTCCATCCCCTCACCTTCAGTCTGTATGTGTCTCTAGGTCTGAATTGGTTCTCTTGTAGACAGCATATATATGGGTCCTGTTTTTGTATCCATTCAGCGAGCCTGTGTCTTTTGGTTGGAGCATTTAATCCATTTACATTTAAGGTAATTATCGATATGTATGTTCCTGTTACCATTTTCTCAGTTGTTTTGGGTTTGTTTTTGTAGGCCTTTTCCTTCTATTGTGTTTCCTGCCTAGAGAAGGTTCTTTAGCATTTGTCGTAAAGCTGGTTTTGTGTTGCTGAATTCTGTTAATTTTTGCTTGTCTGTAAAGATTTTAATTTTTCTGTCAAATCTTAATGAGATCCTTGCTAGGTAGAGTAATCTTGGTTGTAGGTTTTTCCCTTTCATCACTTTTACTATGTCATGCCACTCCTTTCTGGCTTGCAGAGTTCCTGCTGAAAGATCAGCTGTTAACCTTATGGATATTTCCCTTGTTTGTTATTTGTTGGTTTTCCCTTGCTGCTTTTAATTTTTTTTTTGTATTTAATTTTTGATAGTTTGGTTAATATGTGTCTTGGCATATTTCTCCTTGGATTTATCCTGTATGGGACTCTCTACAATTCCTGGGTTTGATTCACTCTTTCCTTTCTCATGTTAAGGAAATTTTCAACTATCATCTCTTCAAATATTTTCTCAGTCCCTTTGTTTTTCTCTTCTTCTTCTTGGACCCCTATAATTCGAATGTTGATGTGTTTCATGTGGTCCCAGAGGTCTCTGAGACTGTCCACAATTCTTTTCATTTTTTTTTTCTTTATTCTGCTCTTTATTCAGCAGTCATTTCCACTGTTTTATCTTCCAGGTCCCTTATACATTCTTCTGCCTCAGTTATTCTGCTATTGATTCCTTTTAGAGAATTTTAAATTATATTTATTGTGTTTTTTCATCATTATTTGTTTGCTGTTTAGTTCTTCTAGGTCCTTGTTAAACATTTCTTATATTTCTGCCTTCTATTTCCAAGATTTTGCATCATCTTTACTATTATTATTCTAAATTCTTTTTCAGGTAGACTGCCTATTTCCTCTTCATTTGTTTGGTCTGTTGGGTTTTTACCTTGCTCCTTCATATGCTACATATTTCTGTTTTCTCATTTTGTGTAATTTACTGTGTCTGGGGTCTCCTTTACACAAACTGTAGGGTCATAGTTCCCATTGTTTTTGGTGTCAGCCCCCAGTGGGTGAGGTTGGTTCAGTGGCTTGTGTAGGCTTCTTGTGGAGGTGACTGGTGCCTGTGTTCTGGTGTGTGGGTCTGGATCTTGTCTTCCTGGTGGTTAGGGCCCCATCTGCTGGTGTGTTTTGGGGTGTCTGTGAACTTAGTATGACTTTTGGCAGCCTCTCTGCTAATGACTGGGGTTGTTTTCCTGTGTTGCAAGTTGTTTGGCCTGGGGCATCCAGCACTGGAGCTTGCTGGCCGTTGGGTGGAGCTGGGTCTTAGTGTTGAGAAGGAGATCTCTGGGGAGAGCTCTTGCCAATTGATATTATGTGGTGCTGTGAGGTCTTTGTTGTTCCAGTGTCCAGGGCTCGGCTCTCCCATCTCAGAGGCTCAGGCCTCACACCTTGCCAGAGCACCAAGACCCTGCCAGCCACACTGCTCAGAAGAAATGGAAGAAGAAAAAGAAAATAATAATAAAATATTTAAAAATAAAATAAAAAATTTAAAAACAGAAGAGAGCAACCAAATGAATAAACAAATCAACCAATGATAACAAGCACTAAAAACTAAACTAAGATAAGCATAAAAATCAGAAACAAATCAGTTACAGAAAGCAAACCCCAAGTCTACATTTGCTCCTGAAGTCCACTGCCTCAATTTTGGGAACATTCGTTGTCTATTCAGGTGTTCCACAGATTCAGGGATCATCAAGTTGATTGTGGGGATTTAATCCACTGTTTCTGAGGCTGCACGGAGAAATTTCCCTTTCTCTTCTTTGTTCTCACAGCTTCTGTGGTTCAGCTTTGGTATTGGCCCTGCCTCTGCATATAGGTTGCCCTCAGGGGTCTGTTCTCCTCCCAGACAGGAAGCAGTTAAAGCAGTGGCTGATTAGGGCTCTCTGGCTCACTGAGGCTGGGGAGAGGGAGGGGTACGGTAGTCATAATTGGAATGCGGGGCCAGCCTGCGGCGGCAGAGGCCAGCATGACATTGCAACAGCCTGAGGTACACCATGTGTTCTCTCGGGGAATTTGTCCCTGGATCTCAGGACCCTGGCAGTGGCGGGCTGCACAGGCTTTGGAGGCGTGAGGGGGTAGTGACCTGTGCTTTCACACAGGATTTTGGTGGCAACAGCAGCAGCTTTAGTGTTTCTTGCCTGTCTCTGCAGTCCAAGCTAATAGCCGCAGCTTGTGCCCATCTCTGGAGCTCACATAGGCGGTCCTCTGCCTTCTGTGGGCACACGGGAAAGGAATCCACTCTCCTCACACACCCTGAGACAATGGTCCCTTGCCTCTTCAGCAGGTCCAGACTTTTTCCCAGACTCCCTTCTGACAAGCTGTGGCACACTAGCCCCCTTCAGGCTGTATTCTTTCAGCCAACCCCAGTCCTCTCCCTGGGCTCTGACCTCCAAAGCCCGAGCCTCAGGTCCCAGCCCCCACCCGCCACAGCATGTGAGCAGACAAGCCTCTCAGGCTGGTGAGTGCTGGTCAGCACCAATCCTCTTTGCAGGAATCTCTCCACTTTGCCCTCTGCAGCCCTGTTGATGCACTCTCCTCTGTGGCTCTGAAGCTTCCTCCCTGCCCAGCTCCCATCTCCACCAGTGAAGAAGCTTCCTAGTGTGTGGAAACTTTTCCTCCTTCACAGCTCCCTCCCAGAGGTGCAGGTGCCGTCCCTATTCTTTTGTCTCTATTTTTTTCTTTTTACTTTTGCCCTACCCAGGTATGAGGGGATTTTCTTGCCTTTTGGGAAGTCTGAGGTCTTCTGCCAGCATTCAGTAGGTGTTCTGTAGGAGTTGTTCCACATGTAGATGTATTTTTGATGTATTTGTGGAGAGGAAGGTGATCTCCACGTCTTACTCCTCCACCATCTTGGAGGTCTCCCACTACAGAGTTTTTGAGGGCAAGGATTGTTTCCTGTTCAGTTCTAAAGTTTCTTATATAGTTGGTATTCAATAAAATTTGCTTATTAATTAAATAAAGTGTTATTGCAACTCCATGAAGTGAATTCTACTACTATGGCAATTTAACTGATGAGCAATTCAATATTTGAAGCATTAATCTAGACTAAGTTTCATTCATTTATTGAATATTTAAAGTCCCTGTGACCTCTAAGGATATATGACTTTTTGAACAAGATAAGTTAAAGTTTTTATTCTCACAAAATTTTAAATCTTGTGAAGGAGACAGACAAAACAAGAAAAAAAGTGATAGTTAGATAATGCAGCATCCTGTTTTAGTCACTAATCTTACCTGTAAGATAACCTAAAAATCCACATAATAGTCAACAGTCATCCATTCAGCAAATGTTTATTGACAACTAGAGGAATAACTTAGCTATTTTTTCAGATAGTTGTAATCTCTATGAGTAAAATAAAACAGGATCATGTGACAAAATGAATGAAGAGAGTAGGGTAACATTAAGTGGTAGAGTCAGGAAAGGATAATATCAGGTGATAACATTTGTATGAATAGTGAAAAGGAGTAATCCATGTGAAAATCTGGGGAAGAGGGGTTCGGGGAGAGAAAAATAAATGCAAATGTCCAAGAAACACACCATGCCAGAGTGGCAGCCCTAGCAGGCACAGGTACATTATGGAATCTTATCCCAAAGACCCTATTGTCTCAGGTCAACTCAGTAGCCATATAAAAATTTAGCTTGAATTTTTTATCTTCTCAGAAAATGCCCTTATATGTTTATGGGTATTTTGCATATTGGAGTTGTAAATAACAAGTAAATCTACATGGCAAATAAGTTCATCTGTACCATTTTTCTAGGTTCCACATATAAGTGATATTATACGATATTTGTTTTTCTCTTTCGGACTTACTTCACTCTGTATGACAGTCTCTAGGTCTCCACAATGGCACAAATGGCACAATTTAGTGCCTTTTTATGGCTGAGTAATATTGCATTGTATATATGCACCACATCTTCTTTATCCATTCCTCTGTTGATGGACATTTAGATTGCTTTCATGTCCTGCCTATTGTAAATAGTGCTGCAGTGAACATTGGGGTGCATGTTCTTTTTGAATTATGGTTTTCTCAAGGTATATGCCCAGTAGTGGGATTGCTGGGTCATATGGTAGTTCTATTTTTAGTTTTTTAATGAACCTCCATACTATTCTCCATACTGGCTGTATCAATTCACATTCCCACCAGCAGTGCAAGAGTGTTCCCATTTCTCCACACCCTCTCCAGCATTTATTGCTGGTAGATTTTTTGATGATGGCCATTCTGACCAGTGTGAGAGACACAGATGTAGAGAACAAATGTATGGATACCAAGGGGGTAAGGGGGATTGTGGGATGAATTGGGAGATTAGGATTGACAAATATATACTACTATGTATAGAATAGATAACTAATGAGAGCCTACATTATAGCACAGGAAGCTTCACTCAATGCTCTGTGGTTACCTAAATGGGAAGCAAATCCAAAAAAGAGGGGATATATGTATATATAGCTGATTCACTGCTGTACAGCAGAAACTAACACAATACTGTAAAGCAACTATACTCCAATAAAAATTATTAATTAAAACAAAACAAAACAAAAAACCCCACAAGGCTCTGGAGGGTGGTTTGGACAAAGGCCCTTAGGGCAGTCCCAGTATTAACTTGATGACCATACATTTTCCTCTTCATGGACCCTGCAGAAATCCCTCATATCCTTGAACTTGTCCATAAAACATGTAAAGGGATGTAATAAGCATTTGTAGGAGTTTTGTAGAATTTCTCTGAATAATCCATGATAGTGCCAGAAGTCTCTGAGAGTAAGTTTTAAAATAAACATTTTCCATATTCAAAAATGAAAAATAAAGTTACATGGCAAATAATCAAAAGGTAAATTCATTCAATTCTAAGCTTTAAAAAATACTTGGAAATTGAAATAATTTATGTATATACAAGCATATATATATGTGTGTGTATGTATTTATATGTATGTACATGTGTGTCTTCACCATAGAAATATGTAAAATATTTGTGTCTTTAGGTAAATTCTTAAAAATAAGTCTCAAAGCCTATATTGTAAGAATCATTTGAATTTAGAAATTTTATTTTTACATCCTCTAGTGGTTCTTTGATAAAATTGGGGCTTGCTTTAGTACATTTAAACTGTTAAGTCTGAAGAAACAAATTTTCTTCTCATTGTTCTCTATTCCATTTACTCCAAGAAGAAGGAAAAATGAAATGGTAAAAGAAAATGAATGTTTATCTTTATGCCATAAGATACTAACTTCCTAAAAGACATAAAGCAATTTTCCTTCAAACTATACAGTGTCTGAGATTCACTTCAAAAAGAGAAAGTAAAAGTTTCTGTCTAAATAACATCATTTATGGATTTCCCTCTGATGCCAAACTGAAAACAACAATGTAATAGACTAGTTTTTCCTCGTATGAAACCCTGTTGTTACCCTAGTAGTATAAAAGTGGAAATAAGCGTTAAAAGTCCCACAGTAACAGAGATTTTAAGGCATTTCACCCATAGACAATATTTCCCCCCTCCAAATAATTATATAGAATTGCTAAGAGAGGCATTGTTTGTCTTCTTTTCTAGATTACATTTGGAGAATCTATGGCACAGAGTCCCTAGTTACAGAGAAAGTCTGGGACTGAGAGACAATCAGCCCCAGACTTTCTGGGGTATCCTGTTTCCTAACCTCCTGTTTCTTCTATTCAACCAAGTTCTTTTTTTTTTTCCATCTGAGCAGTTATCAAGTGTCTTTTAGAATTCACTAATTAACTGACCTGATATTTATGAATAAATACAATAGGTTTATGTACCTTCCTCTCTTATGGTGCTTGAAGATACAGAGTAAGAGCTATTGTCCCACCTTATGTGCCAGTGAAAAGGGAGCTCTGTAAACTCCAGCCCTACTACAGAAGAGAACTAAGAAAAGAAGTCTTGATTCTAGTTCTACATACATTGTATATATTTAATTCAAGTATTTTTATTCTCTCCCCTCATTCATAGGACCCATAGCCACTTGCTTACATTGTCAACTATGAATTCACATCTTATTTTCACTAACATATGGCTTTTTATTAATTTTAAAACATTTGAGCAAAGCCAAACAACTAATTACCTAATCTATCTATCCAATTTCAAATGACTAGATTATAGAAGATGCTAAAAATCTTGATAGCATGATTTACGATATATCTCCTGCACTGTTAGGGAGATTTAGATGAAAATGCTATATGTTCAGAGCTTCAGTAGGATACATAAGTAGTTAGCTGGAAAAAAAAAAAAGCTAATTTCCTTTACCCTTAGTGGTAGAACGAATGGGCATTTCGTTCAGCTGATTTGTTTTTATGCACTCTTATATTCAAGTTGAAAAATATAAGTGTACAATAATAAAGTAATGATAACAGTCATGTTCCATTTTCCTTTTCTATCTTAATAGCCTCAGGTAGGTAATTTTACTGCATATATAAATCATTAGTCTTCAGCAGCCACTCAGTTCTCTAGTTATTCTTGGGCTCCAAAGCAGTTTTATTTTGCTAAGAGCCATTCACGATCATCTCTGGAGTGATGACAGGGGTGAGGGAGAATTTAAATTAGCTTCAAGGTACATTTACTTCTATTACGCAGGAATAATAACCCCATGACATATAGGCCATTCTCTAGTCAAATACTAATTTACAATTGTCCTATATCAGTATAACCAGTGTGAGCTGCTAAATCTTTTCTGACTAGGTTTGATTTCAGTGATAGAAATTGAAAATCTTTGATGACTTCAATCTTCTTAGTAAAAAACAAAACAACAAACACAAAATTTCCCCCATAATTTAAAAAACATAACCAAGGATAGGTCTCAGGGAAGAACCTAGAAAAGAAGTCGATGTAATAAATAGAATTTCCCAAATGGAGCCAAATAAAATGCCAAATGAACTTCAAGGATTTAATTGATTTACTAAGTCACAACAGTCAAAAAAGTTGTGAAAAGAAAATTAATTGTAATCAATAGACCTTGGGCAAGCTGTTTAAAGATTCTGGGCCTTGATTCATGTTAGGAATCCTTGACTTACTGAGATTTAATATTAGTGTTTCCATAATTTTCATGCTTTTACAAATATATACTACAAATATTTATGACACAATTTAGTTCAGAATAGATTTTTTGAAGAAATAATGGAATAAATAAAGGAACAATGTATTGTTCTTTTCAAGACTTTCTTGATCTTTGTCTATTTTTTGCTGTATAAAGTACATAATTATAATGTGAAGCTAAGTTGGGAGATGTAAAACTCTGTGATTTTCTATTTCTTCTTAGTAAGTACTAAGTAGTAGTTAGTACTTAGTAGTATTATATACTATAGTATATAATATATGCTATAGTGCAAGAAGGAACTAATAAATAATACAACTTCTATGCCTGGCATGTAATAAGCACTTGAAAAATATTTATCAAATTGATGATATAGCACCTTGTGGGCAAAACCTGAGAATAAAAATGACTAAAGGAATAGTAAGATAAAGCACAGGCATAATCATCCATAATGTAAGTCAGAATTGTCTCACTAGAACCAGTCCCCTGAAATCCATGTCAGTTAGAAAAAGAGCAGTCCCTCTCTGGGTAGCTCTCAGTCTTAGGTGACCTCAGATTGTCTCTTAGCAGACCCAGCTCCACCAGTAGATGGCAAGTATTTTAGAATGGTACCTGATGTGCCTAGTTTTGTGCACTGTGTTTGTCTGATTTGAGGAACTATTAGTTACTCTTTTAGACCTCATCTTAGGGGGTGTTAATGTGAATGGGGTAACATTTGAACCTCTGACATTTTGGCTGGGCTTATGAAATTCCTGCCTACATCTGGAAAGCTTGTTAACTCATGGGTGGAAAGAGGTAGGAAGGTGAGGTATTCTAAGCAGTAGAGGGATGTGGCATTCTGACAATGTTGCCCCAACCACTGAGTAAGGACAAAAGGCTAGAATGTACAGATTACAACCACATCACCACTATCATCTGACTGACTTTAAGAGTCTTCCTAGGAATTCAGGGTAAGCCTGAGCCAAGCCTTTCATAGACTTTCTGAGCCTTGTATGAAGAAATTGTGGTCATACACCTTTGGAATCTGTTCAGGTTCCCTGCCCCTGATGATGTTGTCTGGCCCAGCTCCCTTGCTTCCCTTTTTCTCTGGCACTCCTGGCCTGCATGTGTTACACCTGAGAACAACTGATGTTTGACCTGACACGTTCTTCTACCAGCGGACCCCTTCCTCATCTCACTCCCGTAAGGAGACATTAAATGGTTTCAATTTGTGTTCTTGAAATCTACTGTGTCTTGGAAAGTTCCTTTTGAAAATTTTTGGCTCCTTCACTGATGCATATGGTTTGGAGGTGGAGAAAGATGTCCAGTAATTAATAACATGTCTTTCCACTAGAAATTATAGATCCTTCTCACCAAATTTGTGTCCTATTTCATAATTAAATTTTCCTCTTGGAAACAAGGCTCCAGTTTGTGGGTATCAATCAAATGACATTCTATCTGCCAGAGCATGATTGAACATAACTTGCTACACAGGAATGGCTTCTCCCATCCCCACCCAACATCTTCCCTGCTACCAACAATATCCTTCCACTATACAAGGCTGCGTCTCCAAGTTAGTAGGAAAATGAAAAATAAGCAAGACTACACCTTAGAAGGAAAATACTTTCTGTTGCTAATTTACGTTTCTTTCTGTCCACTGAGTATATAGACCAGTGTCATATGTGTAAAATAATTAATAAAATATCAAATTAAACATTTTAAATATTGGTATCATACTACATGACAGGTCCTGTACTAAGTGTTTTGCATTCAGTTTCCTATTTGACATCCAAAATACACTATGAGGAAAATATTAACTAGATTTTGCAAAAGAAAATTAAAGTTTATGAGATAAATTAATCTGCTTAAAATTATCCCAGTTAATTAATGCAGGACCAAAGGTTCAAATCTATTTTTCACTGTTTTTAAAGACCATAATCTTAAAAAAATAAAACATTACCTTCTGATTTTAATTCTTAAGGATACACAATGAACATTGCACTGAAAGAAGGCAAAACTTGGCCTACATAATGAAATTACTAGTTTGGCAAGGGTCTTTTTTTTTAATAACAAAAATAATTCTTTTCTTTATAAAATGTATTGATTATGAAGTACTTCCAGCTACTATTGGGGATAAAGTAAAAATTTCGCAGATGTCTATTTTGTGATGTCTAAGGGGTGAACTGGAAACTAAAGGGTTTGCAGAGATGCTAGATTTGCTCTAGTGTCATTTTGCTGTATTTCCTGTCACTCCAGGGAGGCAGGCCCTCAGGTAGGGGCTCAACTTTGTATCTGGACTGTCACCACTTCAAGGAGAAAAATGCCTTGCACTCAAGGCCAGTGACAAAGCCTGCCCTTTTCTTACTTCCATCATGCTTCCTTGTTCTTTGTGCCCTCCTGATTCCTCACTGAACTTCATGCTTAACAAAGGGTAACAGTGGTCAAAGAAAGAGCTGCTCCTCTATCCAGGCCAATCAGCCAAATGAACTCTGGGCCAGCCAGCTCAGGCTGATACTATCACATCCAAGACAGGCACTGGGTAGAATTGTCAGCTCTGAAAGGAGGGACAGAATTTATTCATCATCTTTCTAACTTTTAATTAATAAAGGAGGAAACCGAGGACCCGAGAGCTCATGTTAATGGTCTGTGAAATACACAGCAGATTTATGTTCTAATCCTGTGTTTTTGGACTCCTAGGCAAATGTTTGCTCTACCATACCACCAACCTAAAACAAACAGCCAAATACATGCTACCTTGGAGTTTTTCATGAACACACACACACACACACACACACACACACACACACACACATACCCCTACTAAAGCATAAACTGCAGAAACAAGGCGCAGCACTTATTTACTGTTATATCCCTAGCATAGTCTCAGGCTCCAAAATCCAACTAGAAGATAGACTTCAGAAGAGGGACCTCAACCCCTGGGATGTGAAGTTTTGAGTCTGCAGTTTTAGGGACATGTCAACCCTCCTCCGGCATGATCAGGGACTGGGGTCAAAGTCTTTTGATTTCACCTCTAGTTGAGGACGTAACATTCCTGGGCCCGCTGTGATCTGGGGCTGGGGGAAAGACTTGCAGTGCAACTCTAGGACCTGGGCAGTCAAGGATTTCCAGTCCTGATCTGCAACCTCCTCATTCTACCTGGTTTGGTTGCCTTGAGCATTTGACCAGTTTCCTTGAAGCAGATTTCAGTACAATCCTAGTCTAATCAAATCAGTATTTCTTGACTTGGGATCCAATCATCAATATTTTTTAAACTTATCAGGTGATTCCAATGTGAGGCCAAGGTTGAAAAGCTCTGTTCTTAGCATATATTGTGTGACAGGAGAAAGGATAACCTGATTTTTATTATATTAATTATTTACACATGCAGACATTTGTATGTTTCTTGCTAATAAAATAGAAAATTTTGAATATATTTCAATTGTCAATTACAAATCTTTCTATCAGAGAGAAGCAAATAGCAATTTTTTTTGCTAGAATTGTTCAATATATTAAGTTCATATTTTTCAATGCTAGGGTATTTTCATTGTCCTGATGGAAATCCAGTGCCCAGATATTTTGGGATCACCTCTATTTAAAGATTACAACAAGGGAATTACCTCAAAATTTCAAATAAATCAATTCTTGAAAATTTTCTGCTGTTACATGATACCTGGGAAACTGATTTAGACAAAAATACATGCTAACCAATGGATTTACTTTCTGCTGTTTAAAAAGACAAATATCAGCAACCAAAAAGGCAGTATCATCAAATTAATTGATTATGGGAAATAATCAATCAAATTTCAAATAATCAATCAAATAATTGATTATGGGAATTAATTATTTCAGGTCACTGTGATGCAGACTCAAGTTTGAAGGCATACTAATGGCAATATATCCACTTTGAAGCTAATTTGGGTTTTCTCCTAAGAAGTTATTTCTTTGGGTTGTACCACAAGGACTTGATCATTCATCAGTTATTGAATCAAATACTCTCGTGAAGTCTGTACTTTGTGTGGGGTCTTTTATATGTGATGTTTGGATTTTAAATAAATAAACAAAAAATATGACATGAGTCATATTATAGCACTATTAGAATGGCAATGTACTTTTCCTTTTTTCTGTTAAATAAACTTTTTTTAATGGTCCATTCTCTAAAGTGAGTTAAGATTCTTAAGGGATCTCATAACTCTTGTGATAACCATCACCACTTTCAAATTGTTAATGCTGACAGATTAGAATCTATATATTTTATGGCAAAAAAGAACACTATACTATAACTACAATGGACGGTTGGCATTTTCTGTCTAAGATTTAAAATACAATAAAGGACACTTCTGTTATAATAGAATAAACACTGAACACTTTGGAGTCTAAGTTTGAGCATTACAGACAAAAATATAAATATTTGTCTTAATGAGGTCTTCCTCACTTTTAGTCCATGTACTTGGTAAATCTCTGTACTCAGCCTCCTACACATTGTTTCACATGTGAAGGTAAGGACCTCCAGATAAATTTAATGGCAATGTAAGGAATTGCCTCATCCATAGAGGCAAAACTCAGTAGCTACTATTTTTAAGATTTAAAGGGACTTCCCTGGTGGTGCAGTGGTTAAGACTCCATGCTCCCAATGCAGGGGGCCCAGGTTTGATCCCTGGTCAGGGAGCTAGATCCCACATGCATGCCACAACTAAGGAGCCCACGTGCTGCAACTAAGGAGCCAGTGAGCTGCAATAATAAATAAATAAATAAATGAAAGATTTTAAAAGAAAGCAGAGAATATATCAATCACTTTTAACCACTTTCATGCACAAAATGAAAGGCAGGAAAAGGATTGAGAGAAATAAAAAGTTCAGCGCCACAGGTGTATGTATCTATAAGTTGGTAACTCACAGCCAGTGGCCCGCTCTGGACCAATTACAGGAACATAGTGGGTGGTATACAGGTAGGAAATCAGAAAACACCACTTGTTTTTCTCTTTTTGAAGGCTTTCTTCTGCTCCTAACATTTTGGGTCTCCTCAAAACCTTAGAAATAGCTCAGTAAAACAGTAGTTCCTTTTTATCCATCTGAGAGGGAGATTGAGAATGCTGTAAATGGGAAGAATGTATACGAGCTCTTAGAGCAGTGCTTCCCAAATGATAAGATGCCTACAAATGCCCTGGAATCTCATCAAAATGCAGTTTCTGGGTTAGTAAGTCTGAACTGGGGCCTCAGGTCCTGCCTTTCTAACAAGTTCCTGGCAATACTGATTCTGCTACAGTTTGGACACTTTGATTAGCACAGTGTTAGAGCATAAGATGACCTGAAACACAAGGCAAGTGGCCAAAATCTGTCCTGAGAAGAAACACTGCAATTTCAGGTTGAGAAAAAGGGAAGTTGTTCATAGGATTAGCACCTATCCCTGCAAAAAAGAGTTGTACCATTTGTTAGTATCGAGTGTGTTTCTTTTCTAAGATTTAAAAGTAACATTATTTTAAAAACAATAACTCTTCCTATAGATTGATTTTTACAAAATTAAACAGCAAGAATACCAATTGGGCACAAATGCATTTTCTCTCTTCCTTATTTAATTCAACAATTATCAGCATGTGAATTAGCCATTTTCTCAAAATTATGGGTTTCCAAGACCAATTGCTTATCCCATACTGGCTTTCCAAAAACAGTGCATTCTTGAGCCTCAACCCTGCTATTCTGCCAGTGTGTACACACAGCAAGTAAAGACACATTTATAACATAAGCCCAATGAATATATAATTGGGAAGGAAAGTTTTCTGAGGGAGAGAGAAATGACTATATTTGAAAGACAAAATTATATATACATACATATATATGTGTATATATGATATATATACTATAATGATATTTTACTGATGCTCCACTGTTAAGTCCATAGTGGAAACTTAGGAGGTGTCAAAAGAGTTTCAGTCAATGAAAACTGAACTTAAACTCCAGACACCTCTGTTTTGGGATGTCCCTCTGATAGCCAGCTGTACAACAATGCTGGGAAAGTTTTTGCACATCTCTAGATCTTCCTTCATCTGTAAAATGAAGGATTTGAGATACATGATCTTTAAGTTATCTTCTAGTTGTAAATTTTTATGGATAAAAATTAAGTGTATGTCCTTTAAAAGTCTTCTCTTTTGAGGTTGCCTCTTTTTCTCTAAGGAGATAAACACTGTTACATTCTGTCCTGTAGGGCAGTCTGGGCCCACTCTCTCATCAGTAGTGGAATGTTTATTTTTAAAAAATGCTGACAATGAGTTTGAGGCCTGATTTAGTTTGTATTTTAAAGATAAAAATGTTCTTCATAAGTCCTTTTAAGTTGAAAGTAAATTGGTATTAGAAAAGCGATTACTACAGGGGAAAGAGAAGGATGGCCTTACTTATGGGCCTCACAATCAATAGTGTTTCTTTAAAGGGCCCATTCAAAGGAAAGATGCCTGGTGGGCAGACAACAAGTAGAAATAAGATATTAGCTTCTATTGTTAAGTGAATCCCTTGCGGCCTCATTTATCCAAATAATAAAATGAAAAATTAGTTCAAATACCTTCAAGAAAAGTACCACTACCTCAAGAAACTCTATATCCTCCCTAAACATCACCAAGTTATCTGCCAAGAGGACCTTTTATTCTTATATGAAATTAAAACTCCTTGAGCATATATGAGGCACAGTGCTACATGCTGAGGTTACATAGATAAGTACATCGCATTCTCTGTCCTGCAGGAATTCATTTATAGCTGTGACAGAGAAAAAAACATACAGGGAAAATGACATTTATTTGGTGTTTGCAACATGCCAGCCACTGCTGGATCAGGTATATATAGATTATCTTAGCTTCACTACTACACCCTAGTGGGGTAGTTATATGTACCCTTTTGCCCAGTGAGGAACTTGAGCCCCAGAGAGATTAAATAGCGTGCCCAAGTAACAGTCAGTGCAGCTGTGATTTGCACTCAGGTTTTTCTGACTTCAGAGCTTTTATTGCTCAGTGCAGCACCACTCAGCCAAACAGAATAATTGTAATACTTCATGATACCCAGTGCCCAGTGCAATGAAGCCAAGAAAGAGATGAAATTAAATCTGCTTTGAGAAAACAAAGAAGACTTGACATTGTAGAAAACTGTGAGCTGTGCCTCAAGGAATGAGGATTATACCTGGAGGAAAAAGGCATTATAGGCAACGTGAACAGTATCATTTATCAGCTTCCAGATGATGACAAAGGCTTGAGCTATACGATGGGAATAGCTGACAAAAATGCATTGAGTGTACGAAATCTTTCTTCCCTTTTGACAATAATGTTTTTGTCGTAGCTTGGGCTGCTATAACAGAATATCATAAAATGGGTGGCTTATAAATAACAGAAATTTATTTCTCTCAGTTCCAGAGGCTGGAATTCCAAGATCAGAGTGCCACCACCGTAGAGGTCTGGTGAGAGCCCTCTTCTGGGTTGTAGACTACCAACTTTTTCCTTGTAGCCTCACTCATTTGACAGCAGAGTAAAGGAAGCAAGCTCTCAGGACTTATAAGAACATTAATCCCTTTCATGAGGGTTCTAGCCTCATGGTCTCATCTAATCCTAATTACCTCCCACAGGCTCTGCCTCCTAATACCAGCACATTGAGGGTTAGAAGTTCAACATATGAATCTGGGGGGAAGGACATAAATATTCAGCCCATCACAGCCTTTAAAGACTAAGTGGAACAAATAAGAGAAGATGGTAGAGTAGAAGGAGGTGCTCTCAATCCCTCTTGTGAAAGCACCTGAATCACAACTGCTGAACAATCATCGACAGGAAGACACTGGAACTCAGCAAAAAAGAAACCCCACATCCAAAGACAAAGGAGAAGCCACAATGAGATGATAGGAGGGGCACAATCACAATAAAATCAAATCCCATAACTGCTGGGTGGGTGACTCACAAACTGGAGAACACTTATATCACAGAAGTCCACCCACTGGAGTGAAGATTCTTACCGCTACATCAAGCTTCCCAACCTGTGGGTCTGGCAATGAGAGGAGGAATTCCTACAGAATCAGACTTTGAATGCTAGTGGGATTTGATTGCAGGAATTTGACAGGACTGGGAGAAACAGAGACTCCACTCTTGGAGGGCACACACAAAGTATTTTGCACATGAGGACCCAAGGGAAGTAGTGGTGACTCCATAGGAGACTGAACCGGACCTACCTGCTGGTGTTGGAGGGTCTCCTGCAGAGGTAGGGGGTGGCTGTGGCTCACCGTGAGGACAAGGACACTGGCAGCAGAAGTTCGGTGAAGTACTCCTTGGTGTGAGCCCTCCCAAAGTCTGCCATTAGCCCCACCAAAACCCAGGGAGGTGCCACTGTTGGGTTGCCTCAGGCCAAACAACAAACAGGGAGGGAACTCAGCCCTACCCATCAGCAGAAAAGTGGATTAAAGTTTTACTGAGCTGTACACACAAGAGGAACACCCAGCTCTACCCACCACCACTCTCTCCCATCAGGAAACTTGCACAAGCCTCTTAGATAGTCTCATCCACCAGAGAGCAGACAGAAGAAGCAAGAAGAACTACAGTCCTGCAGCCTGTGGAACAAAAACCACATTCACAGAAAGATAGACAAGATGAAAAGGCAGAGGGTTATGTACCAGATGAAGGAACAAGATAAAACCCCAGAAAAAGAACTAAATGAAGTGGATATAGTCAAACTTCCAGAAAAAGAATTCTGAATAATGGTAGTGAAGATGATCCAGGACCTCAGAAAAAGAATGGAGGTAAAGATAGAGAAGATGCAAGAAATGTTTAACAAAGACCTAGAAGAATTAACGAACAAATGCCTAGAAGAATTAAATAACAAACAAACAGAGATGAACAATACCATAACTGAAATAAAAACTACATTAGAAGGAATCAATAGCAGAATAACTGAGGCAGAAGAATGGATAAGTGACCTGGAAGACAGAATGGTGGAATTCATTGCCACAGAACAAAATAAAGAAAAAAGAATGAAAAGAAATGAAGACAGCCTAAGAGACCTCAGGGACAACATTAAATGAAACAACATTCACATTACAGGGGTCCCAGAAGGAGGAGAGAAAGGACCCGAGAAAATATATGAAGAGATTATATTCGAAAACTTCCCTAACATGGGAAAGGAAATAGTCACTCAATTCCAGGAAGCACAGACAGTCCCAGGCAGGATAACCCCAAGGAGAAACATGCTGAGACACATAGTAATCAAATTGAAAAAATTAAAGACAAAGAGAAATTATTGAAAGCAACAAGGGAAAAATGACAAATAACAAACAAGGGAACTCCCATAGGGCTAACAGCTGATTTCTCAGCAGAAACTCTACAAGCCAGAAGGGAGTGGCATTATATACTTAAAGTGATGAAAGGGAAGAACTTACAACCAAGACTACTCTACCGGCAAGGATTTCTTTCAGATTCTATGCAGAAATCAAAAGCTTTGCAGACAAGCAAAAGCTAAGAGAATTCAGCACCACCAAACCAGCTCTAAAACAAATGCAAAAGGAACTTCTCTAAGCAGGAAACACAAGAGAAGAAAAGGACCTACAAAAACAAACCCATTACAATAAGGAAAATGGTAAAGGGAACATACATATCGATAAATACCTTAAATGTGAATGGATTAAACGCTCCAACCAAAAGACACAGGCTTGCTGAACAGATACAAAAACAAAACCCATATATATGTGGTCTACAAGAGACCCACTTCAGACCTAGGGACACATACAGACTGAAAGTCAGGGGATGGAAAAACATATTCCGTGCAAATGGAAATCAAAAGAGAGCTGGAGTAGCAACACTTATATCAGATAAAATAGACTTTAAAATAAAGAATGTTACAGGAGACAGGAGGACACTACATGATGATCACAGGATCAATCCAAGAGGAAGATATAACAATTATAAATGTATATGCACCCAACATAGGAGCACCTCAATACATAAGAGCACATCAATACATAAGGCAACTGCTAACAGGTATAAAAGAGGAAATCGACAGTAACACAATAATAGTGGGGGATTTTAACATCTCAGTTACACCAATGAACAGATCATCCAAACAGAAAATTAATAAGGAAACACAAGCTTTAGATGACACAATAGACCAGATAGATTTAATTGATGTTTATATGACACTCCATGCAGAAAGAGCAGATTACACTTTCTTCTCAAGTGCGCATGGAACATCCTCTAGGATAGATCACATCTTCGGTCACAAATCAAGCTTCAGTATATTTAAGAAAATTGAAATCATATCAAGCATCTTTTCTCACCACAACACTATGATATTAGAAATCAATTACAAAGGAAAAAAATGTAAAAAACACAAACACATGGAGGGTAAACAATGCATTACTAAATAACCAAAAGATCACTGAAGAAATCAAAGAGGAAATCAAAAAATACCTAGAGACAAATGACAATGAAAACACGACAATCCAAAACATATGGGATGCATTAAAAGAACTTCTAAGAGGGGATTTTATAGCAATACAAGCCTACCTCAAGAAACAAGAAAAATCTCAAATAAAAAATCTAACCTTACATCTAAAGGAATTAGAGAAAGAAGAACAAACAAAACTCAAAGTTAGTAGAAGGATAGAAATCATAAAGATCAGAGAGGAAATCACTGAAATAGAAACAAAGAAAACAATAGCAAAGATCAATAAAGCTAAAATCTTGTACTTTGAGAAGATAAACAAAATTGATAAACCATTAGCCAGACTCAAAAAGAAAAAGAGAGAGAAGATTCAAATCAATAAAATTAGAAATGAAAGAGGAGAAATTACAACAGACACTGCAGAAATACAAAGCATCCTAAGAGACTACTACAAGCAACTCTATGCCAATAAAATGGACAACCTGGAAAAAATGGACAAATTCGTAGAAAGATATAACCTTCCAAGACTAAACCAGGAAGAAATAGAAAATACAAACAGACCAATCACAAATACTGAAATTGAAACTGTGATTAAAAATGTTCCAACAAACAAAAGTAGAGGACCAGATGGCTTGACAGCTGAATTCTATCAAACATTTAGAGAAGAGCTAACATCCATCCTTCTCAAACTCTTCCAAAAATTTTCAGAGGAAGGAACACTCCCAAACTCATTCCATGAGGCCACCATCACCCCGATACCAAAACCAGACAAAGATACTACAAAAAATGAAAATTACAGACCAATATCACTGATGAATATAGATGCAAAAATCTTCAACAAAATACTAGCAAACAGAATCCAACAACACATTAAAAGGATGATACACCTTGATCAAGTGGGATTTATCCAAGGGATGCAAGGATTCTTCAATATACACAAATCAATCAATGTGATTCACCATATTAACAAATTGAAGAATAAAAACCATATGATCATGTCAGTAGATACAGAAAAAGCTCTTAACAAAATTCAACACCCATTTATGATAAAAACTCCCTAGAAAGTGGGCATAGAGGGAAACTACCTCAACATAATAAAGGCCATATACGAAAAACCCACAGCAAGCATTATTCTCAATGGTGAAAAACTGAAAGCATTTCCTCTAAGATCAGGAACAAGACAAGGATATTCACTCTCGCCACTATTATTCAACATAGTTAGAAGTCCTAGCCATGGCAATCAGAGAAGAAAAAGAAATAAAAGGAATGCAAATTGGAAAAGAAGAAGTAAAACCATCACTGTTTGCAGATAACATGATACTATACATAGAGAATCCTAAGGATGCCACCAGATAACTACTAGAGCTAATAAATGAACTTGGTAAAGTTGCAGGATACAAAATTAAAGCACAGAAATCTCTTGCATTATTATACACTAATGATGAAATATCTGAAAGAGAAATTAAGGAGACACTCCCATTTACCATTGCAACAGAAACAATAAAATACCTTGGAATAAACCTACCTAAGAAGATAAAAGACCTGTATGCAGAAAACTGTAAGACACTGATGAAAGAAATTAAAAATGATACAAACAGATGTAGAGATATACCATGTTCTTGGATTGAAAGAATCAACATTGTTAAAATGACTATACTACCCAAAGCAATCTACAGATTCAATGCAATCCCTATCAAACTACCAGTGGCATGTTTCACAGAAGTAGAACAAAAATTTTCACAATTTGTATGGAAACACAAAAGACCCCAAATCACCAAAGCAATCTTGATAAAGAGAAACGGAGCAGGAGGAAGCAGGCTCCTGGTCTTCAGATTGTACTACAAAGCTACAGTAATCGAGACAGTATGGTACTGGCACAAAACAGATCAATGGAACAGGATAGAAAGCCCAGAGATAAACCCACGCACCTTTTGGTCAACTAATCTATGACAAAGGAGACAAGAATATACAATGGAGAAAAGGGTCTCTTCGATAAGTGGTGCTGGAAAAACTGGACAGCTACATGTAAAAGAAAGAAATTAGAACACTCCCTAACACCATACACAAAAATAAACTCAAAATGGATTAAAAACCTAAATGTAAGGCCAGACACTATGAAACTCTTAGAGGAAAACATAGGCAGAACACTCTTTGACATAAATCACAGCAAGATCCTTTTTGACCCACCTCCTACAGTAATGAAAATGAAAACAAAAATAAACAAATGGGACCTAATGAAACTTAAAAGCTTTTACAAAGGAAAGGAAACTACAAACAACATGAAAATACAACCCTCAGAATGGGAGAAATTATTTGCAAATGAATCAACGGACAAAAGATTAATATCCAAAATATATAAACAGCTCATTCAGCTCAATATTAAAAAAAAACAAACAACTCAATCAAAAAATGGGCAGAAGATCTAAATAGACATTTCTCCAAAAAAGATGTACAGATGGCCAAGAAGCACATGAAAAGCTGCTGAACATCATTGATTATTAGAGAAATGCAAATCAAAACTACAATGGGGTATCACCTCACACCAGTTATAATGGGCATTATCAGAAAATCTACAAACAACAAATGCTGCAGAGGGTGTGGAGAAAAGGGAACCCTCTTGCATTGTTGGTGGGAATGTAAATTGATACAAGCCACTGTGGAAAACAGTATGGAGGTTCCTAAAATACTAAAAATAGAATTACCTTGTGACCCAACAATCCCACTACTGGGCATATACCCAGAGAAAACCAGAATTCAAAAAGATGCATGCACCCCAATGTTCATTGCAGCACTATTTACAATAGCCAGGACATGGAAGCAACCTAAATGCCCATCGACAGACTAATGGATAAAGAAGATGTGGTACATATATATTCAATGGAATATTTCTCAGCCATAAAAAGGAATGAACATGGGTCATTTAGAGATGTGGATGGATCTAGGAGACCGTCATACAGAGTGAAGTAAGTCATAAAGAGAAAAACAAATATCGTATATTAACACATATATGTGGAACCTAGAAAAATGGTAGATGAACCAGTTTGCAGGGCAGAAATTGAGACACAGATGTAGAGAACAAATGTATGGACACCAAGGGGAGAAAGTGGTGGTGGGGGGTGGTGGTGGTGGTGGGATGAATTGGGTGATTGGGATTGACATGTATACACTAATATGTATAAAATGGATAACTAATAAGAACGTGCTGTATAAAAAAATAAATTAAATTTAAAAATTTAAAAATAAGAGTAAGTGGAAATATATTTAACAGAAACAAATTTATAAGGCAACACCATTTTAAAAGATAGACCGTAGGACCTACTTTACAAAATATATCTATTGATTCAATAAATAGTTTGTTCAAATAATGACAGTTTGTATTTTTGGCTTATATGAAACTTTGTGTAATGGTCTGTTATTTCAAATAACTTCTTTGCTTTAGTCAGAACCAGCTAGAAGATCATTTCAGTTATCAGAACTCCTCTAATCTCAAGGTTCTTACCAACTTAGTAACAAGTAGTAACTGGAGAGTAATATATAATAAAAGAAAAAGCAGGATACTGAAATTAGAAGTTGGTTAGAATCCAGTTTGCATCAGTTTTCCCTGTGTACTAGTAAAAATATTCAAGGCTTTCTGTGCAACGCTTCTGAAATCACAAAGTAAATCTTTGTCTGAAAAAAATGGAGTTTTTTCTTATAAGAGACGAAGGAGAGGATGGAATGGACTGTTGACAAGCATATTTGCAATACAAATAGGCTTTTAGTGTTTACAGACTTCCATGGGATTTCTAAATTCGCCAATCATTGTTTTCAAAGATGAAAATCAGTTTTACTTGCCCTTTGTATCAGTCTGGGTCTCTAAATAATAACTTGCTATCATGCATATGCCTGAGAATGTTAACTTCATAACATTTTTCACTGAACTTGGGAAGAAAGTTTTCACTCACCACATAGTTTTATCTTGTAAACCTCATAGTGGTTCATATAACACATTTCCATTTAATAGCACATGGCTTGTTTTATATTATAAAGTTATATATTATAAATAAAGCATCTGTTGTTCACCTGAATTTTATAATATATATGTGGTTAAAATCTTTTTCTTTGATTAAGAAATATTATGTGCTTATCATTCCTCATCACGTTTCCATCATTTTCAGCAGGTCTGTAGTGCCCCATGTTCATGGAATTGCTAGCTCAATGCCAAAACAGGGAAAATATAAGAAATAACACAGAAAATGTATCACATAAAGAGACAATCATTCACTGTATGAATTGTATATGAAATTGAATTAGCTTTGAAAGACTCATTATATTATGGGGTTGGGGAGCAGTGGGACAAGAATAATATAAGGATAATGGGCTTTAGAGCCAGACTTGCCTAGATTCTAATACCATTTACCAACCATAAAGTCAAGTTGGAGTATTAAACTCTCTGAGGAGTAAATGATAAGTTTCAATTTTAATTTTTGTAAAGTCTTTTCTGATCCTCTATCCTTTTCTGTCACAAGTTTTATCATACCGCTGTGCTCACATGGAACTTTATTTATATTTCTATTTTAATACTTACCCGTTTACTTTTATACTTGTTGCGTACCAAACTGAAAAGTAGACTGTGAGATCTTTGAAGGCAAGGAGGATTTATCTCTTTATCATAAGTACAGTATAATAAAAATTCAAAAGAGTTCACTGAGTCAATGAAAACTGGAGCAAATGATGATTTAAAATCACCATCATAATAAACTTTTCAGCAGAAGTCCTTGTACTTATAAGAAGATGACTTTCAAAAGTGTCACATAAGCACTAGGAAATTCACCTATACATAGGATCTCAGTATCACTAATTTTCTCTGAACATTCAACTCACAGAAAATGTAAGTATAAACAACTTCCTTGTAAGAAACAAGATTATTTTTCTCTTCTTGCTGAAACAAACTTTATCAGCACAGTTGTGCCAATTTTTATATAGCAGAATTTGAAATTTAGGTGATTATGTACACTTCAGGAAATCAAAGCTTCACTTTAAGTATACAAATGCATGGCTTCCTTTACGTATGCATTATTATTTTATCTGAAAACATCTTTCTTGAGCCCCAACCATATGGTCAGCACTGTTTGGGGCACTGGGGGAGGGGACTGAAAAAGGAAACAGGATTCAGTTTTTGCCTATTTTGAAGCTCTCAGCCTGGTAAGGGAAATAAAGACATAAATAAAGAGTTGCAGCACAACCTGGTAAATGTTATAATAGAGCTAGGTACATTATATTATGGAGGCAGAAACGCTGGAATAACTGTGAAATGTCTTATTTTTGAACTGAAAAATAATTGTGAATTATTCTAATAATAAAATCTAGGTTCCTGCTATTATAGCTGTCTTCCCTTTGAAATGCCTTTACTTTAATGGCTTTGTGAAATAAAGACTGTGACTATTGTAGATAAGCTCTGAAAAGCAAACACTGATTTTAAAAAGGAAATGCATCACAGGACACCAGCTATGCCAATGCATTCAAACTGATTTTAGCAGATATTGAGACTTTATCTGACACCACAATGATCTAAACAAAATTATAATAAAATTACCTGTAATTAGCAAAATTTCACATGGAACGCTTTCATTTTCGGCATCTGGAAACAATAGAATTTTCATTTCTGCTTGGTGGAGTTATGATCTTTGTTTGGATAAATAATGTGTAGCGTATAAATAAGATCCTCTTTCCAAAACAGCCAATGGGGATTTGGTGGAAAATTAATTAGGCTGGCACAGACTAACTAATGTTAGCCTGCTTATATTTCACAGCAGAGAGACCCAAAATCTCTGTCTAGGACAGGATATTCTAAGAACTTGGAAAATATTTGTTTTTGACTAGGAAACATCAAGTTCTACCATTATCTCAACAATATAATCTTTACATTGCTATGGAAAAACACAAACTTCCTTAAGGTAGTCATCTCTGAGCCTCAGTTTACTCATATGTCAAGTCGGGTAGTAAGATTAAATGCAGCCTCTTCTGGGAAGTCATTCCTGAGGCACCTCTTCTATTTCCCTGCCCATACATGCCACACTTAGACGCTTTCAGAGTACTTTGTTTATACGTTTATTTCCCTTGCTCTACCCAGTTTAATAATGGAGAAATTTATATCAGCACCCCAGGGTAATTCTCAACCTTCTTCTTCAGTCCCCCTCATTCCATATAAAGATGTGTAGAGGGATCATTTTCTGAAATGTTAACCACTATTCTTATAATTCCATGTTCTCCCATCCCATTATTTAATCAGGTGCACTTATTGCTTCAGTAAACTGAAGAAATGAATTTCAGTGTTGTAAACTTAGGTATTTAATTTTTCTAAATTTAGGTCTAGGAGGTATCAAGATATAGATGACTTAAATAGATGCCTTCTGTCTTGGGAGCAAAGAGCATAAGTGAAGAAAATAACTATGAATGAGACATACCTCTAGGATAGATCTGACTTCAGGGCTGACCTGTGTACCTGTTCTCCTGGTAAACTCTGGGCAAGTGGTAGGAATTTTCATAAGAGCAGAAAAAAATGGTTGAGTGGATACATAAGCAATGCTTTTTAGGTGGTCTCCCTAGACCTCAGGAGAAAAGTAGAGTATTTTGGCTGCATCACATAGTGACATAGACGTAGCACCAGGAGCTGTGGGACTCTAAGGTCTGGCATCTGGACCCAGAGAACAGCATTGACTTTCTTCTCTTGGCCTCACCCACCTCCCAGGTGCAGCTCAAGTTGTCTCCCTCCTTCAGCGAGGGTGCCAACCCACATGGCTAGAAGTAGACTACTGCTCTTTGAAATACTCACAGCACTTCACCATACTTCCTTCTGAACACTTGTTACCTTTTCTCTCTGTGTAGACTGTATATTCCTGAAAGGCTGAATCAGTTTTTATTTTTGTACATTCAGTGCCTAACATAGTGCAGACACACAGTGAGCACTAAATCAATATTTGCTGAAATGGTGATCAAATTTAATCTCTATATATTTAATCATAACTTAGAAAATAGCCCTGATGGGAAATATGAAAATGAGGTAAAGTTACTAAAACTAGATGTAGTGGAAAAGCATTTTTGAATGATAATATAAGACTCAAGAAAAGAAGTAGAGATCAACTTTATATCCAAGTTCCTGTGTTCTGTGAATATAACTATGGCAGAGATACTCTTTCCTTTCTCTCATACTTAAAGGACACCAAAAAATCAATATGTTTAGCCTAAGTAAATTTCACCCCGACATTGCCTCCCAAATGGCCATGAAAGAATACTAATGGTCTTGTGGTATTTGGATTACCCGAAATGTCAATATAAATTAATTCTGCTTTTACTGCTCACCAGCTTCTATCTGCAACCAATTCATAACTGTTTCTCAAAGTTGTGCCCAAACAGACAACTGTCCTGGTAAGCACTCAGCTATCCCTTCCCAGGCTCTGACATCTCTATCCCTGACAGGCCTTAGGGAACGCCCTGCTCTTCACAAACTTCTTTCTACACAAATATGAAGGAAAACTCCTTTCTTCCCAAGGAAGCTAAAGAATCTCTTTTCCTTTCTTTCAAGCATAAAAGAAAAGACTTATTCCCATCAGACTAAATAAGTAGGCAATAAAGCTTGAATCAAAGGTGCAAGAAGAGGAGTTTTCAGTCCTGCCTGAAGAATGTTTATATGTGTTGGCTAATTCCTTAGAGAAATGATCTATTGAGTAAAACATTTATCTTCTGCAAAAGTAGCAGTTAAAAATAAAGTCATGATATCCCTTGTGCAGATGGGCGAAAGAGACTCAACAAATTACTGTCGGAAAATGTCTAAAGGTTTTACATATTATAGATACTTTACCTGGAAATAACCAAATCAGGGTGAGTAAATATAGGGTAATTTTTTTAAGTGTAGCTTTTAAAAAATCACCCGTTAATTATGTGTAAGTATAATTCCTGGAAGTTCTCTTCCTTCTTATTAAAAGAAAAATCAAATCCCCAAATCAATGACTCTCTATTGAGTCCAGAGTCAGAGGAAGATTCTAGGCAAACCTTCCTCTAATTGAGAAGCCTGATAGATATCTTCAATCAGAAGCCAAGTTTGATGATGTACACATTAATGACCATGCAGAACAATTGCAAAATCTTTCCCCAGGTCTTTCTGAAGAGGGAGAGAGGGAGGAGTGAGAAGTAACAGTTGATTTTATAGACTGCTGCAAAATTTAATCGACTCTTAGAAATATATGGAAAGTATTTAATGAGTGAAAACAAACCACAGACTGTAAAATTAATCAGTCGAAGGAAAAGAAGAAAAAGAAGGTAAATATGACTACAAATTTGATTTTCTCCCTTGTGCCTGCACCATATATCTGAGTCTCCAAATAATAGACATGATTCAGCCTCCTTGGGTCAAAGAAGAAAACAAAAACATTTGATTACAAGATACTAACTAAACAAGGTAATACTGGAATACCTTCTGACTGAATACATTTAAAACAAAATAAATTTATTGTTGGAATCTAGGAAACTTGCAGAAAAGCATATCTACTTTAAGAGAATTTTACATGAGTTATAAGCTCAAACAGTGAGTGAAAGGGAAATAAGGATCTGGGAAATGTTGTGATTAAAGACTTGAATCAAACAATACTTAAAGGATGAGTCTTAATACCTGGAAGCAAGTACTATATGTGAATTTTCAGCTAACAAATGTGAAGCTACTTAATTTCAGTTTTCATTTTGAAATGACAGTGGAAGTTTATTTTATACTGGCATATATATAAGGGGAGAGTAAATATTTGTCATAAGGTCGTATGAGTTTTATCTATCCTAGTAAAACTGATCATTAATATTCACTCTACACCACCATCATTTGAGCAGGCAGTCACATGACTGCAACTTGTGTTTCAAATATATTAGTTATAAATCTTTCAGTGAAGCTTTTAAAAAGAAAATAGCCCAACATCCCTTGTCAGACTGAAATAAATCTATTTTTGAAATGTTTATTCTCTTTTTAAAGGATGGGTTTTTCTGCCATTTCCTCATTTTTTAAAGAAAGTCAAGTTAGCTAAGATTCAATTTCTGGTGATTCTGAAAGCATTTATTGTCCATAATTCATCAAATATGAGGATAAAATATATAATTTAAAATGTTGAAAAGTAAAAACAAAATTTAAAGACAGTATAGAGAAATTAGATGCAGGGACAAACCTCATTTCTAAAGTAAATCCCTATAGTTTTGTTTTTTTTTTTTAATTTATATATAGAGTGAGGAGATGTGACATTTACTACACTCCCAGTTTGCTTGTCTAAATTAAGGAGGCCATCAAGTGCAGATATAGCTCCACCCAGCTTCTGAGCCATTCTAACCAATCTTGAAAGAATATTCAGAACATCACCCACTAAAGTAGGAGGAATTAAAACTAATCACACTGTTTTTAGTCTGGTATCCAAGGAGTCTGGGCCATCACTCTCAGTGATCTGCTTATTTATGAAAATGTACTCTCCTCCTTTTTTCACATATGCTTTCCCTAAAACTATAGTTGGATTTCTTTGCCAATTCATGATTTAATTGCAATCTCTTTACTCAGTGTGCAAATATGAGGACCAAATTCTTTCCTAGATTTTGCTAGTTTTCTTCCTTTCACTATGCCTCTGAATATATTATCAGAGCTTCAACACAACTAGACCTGGGTTCAGAGCTCAGCTTCAGAATAGTCCACCAGCCTTCTGGACACCACCTTTCTCTCTATCTTTCTCCTCCACTTATGTCTCTTGCAAAGTGCCTGCATATCAGAACACTTTTGCTAATGTTAAGACCACCTTGAGGCCTTAATATGTTTTGAGCATTATAGGTTTATGCCTAGGATAATCTGTCCTCAGATACAATCCTCGCATCCCAAGGCTTGCATGATCCTTTCCTATGCCAAGTTTTTTATCATTTTTTTATTATGTTAAATTGTTTTATTTATTTTGTTTTCTCTTTTACCTATGGGTTTCACTCGAGACAGATCTGACTATATTTGGAACATGTTTATGATGAACCAGTTCAAAAATATGTTTTTGATACATTTTCTCCAAAATTAATTTGTATAAATCACTCTCCCCAAATCCTTGCACCTCAGTTGTTTTTAAGTCCTTTATAGGACATAGTGGAATCTAAATATTAATTCAAATTAAGTATTTATATATATATATATATATATATATATATATATATATATATATATATATAAATGGATTCTTATTTTAATAGTTGTGGGTTAGGTAATGGAAATGTCAGGGTCATCTCAGAAGAGGTGTTGGAGTCCAGAAGGAGGATTGAGAGCAATCAAGCTGCAGAGGTGTAGCACCAATAGAAACTGGTGACACACAGGATAATTAAGAAAATATATTAAGTAATACATTATGTAAATATGTTAAGGATAATGAAAACCAGCTTTCTTACTTTGGAGAAAGGAGTTACAAATACGGAAGGAGAGAAAGCTAGGATGAACTGGTGGTGTTAGATTGGAATCGAGGTATTGATGTGAACTAATAGTTTTCAACATATAGGTAACTTTGGAAATGAATACAGATCTAAATGTGTGTTTAAGTTTGTGGATTTGTGTGTATATATATATATGTATATTATATAAAACACACACACATATATATAGATATATGTTCCATATTCTGTTCACTAAGAGCAGCAGTAACTTAAAAACAATATTTTCTAAATATTATTTATTATTTTCCACTTAAAGGGACCAGGGCTTTTTAGAGAAATGGTTGATTTAAGGGCTGAGGCAAGAGTAGTACAAGATATCCTAGACTATCTTATTGTACCAGAAAGCAAGGAAGTGCTAAAAGAATGTTGTGGGCATGTCAAAAGGACACAGAAACCAACCAGAAGGGGCTTTTACTGGCTAAATTCATGGTAATATGGGCATCAAAATAAATAATGATAAAAATGGATTAAGCCAACTGAATAAAACAGGAAACCAGAGACTATACTGATTTAAATAAATTAATTACTAATTAAAAACTTGATATCTACATAGCTTCAAAGCACCTCCCCACAAAATATATATTAACACCCAAAGGGATTAGAAAAACTTTCAGAGGATAAATGTGACAAACAACACCTTAATCAAGCAATCAAAGAGAATTCATCAGTCATGGAACAAATCAAAAGCATACCCCGCTGGAAAGGATGCAAGAAGTTAGTTCTTCTGCCCAGTTTTTAATCAGGTTGTTTGTTGTTTGACGTTGAGTTGTACGAGCTGTTTATATATGTTAGATATTAACCCCTTATTGGTTGTTTCATTTGCAAGTTATTTCCTATTCAGTAGGGTGTCTTTTCATTTTGTTGATGGTTTCCTTTGCTGTACAAAAGCTTTTAAGTTTAATTAGGTCCCATTTGTTTATTTTTACCTTTATTTCCTTTACTTTAGGAGACAGATCTAAAAAAATATTACTGTGATTTATGTCCAAGTATGTTCTGCCCATGTTTTCCTCCAGGAGTTTTATAGTACACAATCTTTCATTTAGGTCTTTAATCCATTTTGAGTTTATTTTTGTATATAGTGTTAGAAAATGTTCTAATTTCATTCTTTTACATGTAGCTATCCAGGTTTCCCAGCATGATTTATTGAAGAGACTGTCTTTTCTCCATTGTATATTCTTACCTTCTTTGTCATAGATTAATTGACCATAGTTTGTGTGTTGATTTCTGGGCTCTCTATTCTGTTCCATTGATTTATTTGTCTTTTTGTTTTTTCATGCCAATACCATATATTTTTGATTACTGTAGCCTTGCAGTATAGTCTGAAGTCAGGAAATGTGATTCCTCCAGCTCTGTTCTGCTTTCTCAGGATTGTTTTGGCCATTCAGGACCTTTTGTGTTTCCATACATATTTTAAAATTATTTGTTCTAAAACGTATGGACACCAAGCGGGGAAAGTGGCAGGGTGGTGGGGGTGGGGGTGTGATGAATTGGGTGATTGGGATTGGCATGTATACACTGATGTGTATAAGATTGATGACTAATAAGAACCTGCTGTATAAAAAAATAAATAAAATTAAATTTAAAAATTAAAAAAAAAATCAGAAGTCAGCTACATGAAACATTCAAGTAAAGAAAAAAATTTATTTGTTCTAGTTCTGTGAAAAATGCCATTGGTATTTTGATAGGGATTGCACTGAATCTGTAGATTGCCTTGGTTAGTATAGTAATTTTAACAATATGGATTCTTTCAATCCAAGACCACAACAGTATATCTTCCCATCTGTTTGCATCATCTTTGATTTCTTTCATCTGTGTCTTCTAGTTTCCTGAGTACAGGTTGTTTACCTCCTTAGGTAGGTTTATTCCCAAGTGTTTTATTCTTTTTGATGTAATGGGAAATGGGATTGTTTCCTTAATTTCTCTTTCTTATAGTTCATTGTTAGTATATAGAAATGTGACAGATTTCTGTATGTTAATTTTGTATTCTGCAACTTTACCAAATTCATTGATGAGCTCCAGTAGTTTTATGGTAGTGTCTTTAGGATTTTCTATGTATAGTAGTTCACACTTGGTGCCATGTGGAGGAGTAAGAGTGAAAGCAAGAGGACTATGGAAGTGGTGTAATATGCCAGAGGGCAGAGTTTAGTGACATAGGTTATAGGGATAATGAAGATGGTGGTAAGAAGAGGCCAAAGAGATTGCAGAGATATGAAAACTTGCTGATGGATTGGAAGTGGCATTGGAAAGAAAGAGGAGAATCAAAGGTGACTCTATAGTTTTAGGGGAAGAGTTACTGAGTGAATTGTGATACCATTAATTATGATGGGGGAAGACTGAGGAAGAGAAGACTTTGAGTGGGAAAGGAAGTACAAGTTAAAAGGAAGTACAAGTTCTCTTTTGGGCATGTTACCCTGGAGATAACTCATTAAATATCCAACATATATTGTAGGCACCAAGATGTGTCAGGAAGAATGTCAGAAGAAGAATCAAAATATGGTATTCTTCAACATCTAATACATATGACTCCAAAATACATTAGAATTATGTAATGTTTCACATGAAGCAATTTTATATCTCAAGAAAAAATAACTTAGAAACAGGTTCCTAATTAAATGTTTACAATGCTATCCATTACAGGTTCAGAAGGTTAATTTTTTCTACTAAACTGTGTTCTCTCTCTAGCAAATAAGAAATTACAAGAAGAAAAAAAATGTGGGCCAAAAAAGACCTATATTATTTAACACCAGACTCAGTCCCTTACAACATTTAAATTATTCACCTTATCATCAATGTCCAGGGACTACATTCTTCTTGCAACCTTATTTTATTATTCAGCTCAAGTCTAAAGAAATGCTTCTAGCACAAAATGAACAACCTAGATTATCTTCTTCCCAGGTCCCAAATCATCCCTTCCTATCATCTCCAGCGTGTTTAAGAGGAGAGAGTTTGAAGTTGAGAGGTCTGTGTGCTTGCCAGAGGGTATCTCATAGTCAGTAAAATGGCCTTTGAGAACCTCCTCTTTATTTCCTGAGGCTTCTAGGCCACAAGAGTTTTCCTCTCTGAGAATAAATGAAAGAATGAATGAAGATGTTACGTGGTATGTTCCAGCTCAGAAAACAATTTCTGCAAAAAAGTTTTAGAGAACATCCTTCTCTGTTATAAAAGCAGTGAAAGACATATCAGCAAAACATTTGATTTAAGAAAGGGTAATTAAAGAGAGATTAATAAAGTCAGATTTGATCATTTTAAAAGATCCAGTGTTGAGCGGTTTTAGTGATGTAGATGCCGACTTATGAGTAATTGCTACAAGAATGCTTTCACATTGGAAAGACAGCTGAATATAGTGGTTACCAGCACAGCCATCTCTAGAATCAGACATCTTGGGTTAGAACCCTCACTGTTCCTCCTACCAGCTATATAATCTAGGCCAGGTTTTTTAATTCTCTGTATTTCCATTTCTATATATGTAAAATTATTATCACATTAATAAAAATTTCCTCAGAGGGTTGTTTGGAGTATGAATACTTAAATAATTTAATAGAAGTAAAGAACTAAGAACAGGAAATGGCATGTATTATGCCGTATGCCAGCTAAGCCTATATATTAGCTATCACTAATTCTCTTTCCCATTCTTACTCTTTGGTTTGCATCATACTTATTATATCATTACATGATTTGCAGAGATCCTTTAGCCTTCAAAACCAAGAATTCCTCAATTAGAGGAACAGAATACTGAAACGAAATGCTCATCCTATACTTAGTGATAGCAATGTAATTATCCTGAATATTGTGGAGAGGGTAGAAAACAGTCTTAATTTTTCTTTGGAATTATAGGAATTATCATTTTGCTACCTATTTACCTGTTACAGATGTTTCACAGATAAAGTAATATCTAAATACTGTTTTGAGTGCCCAATCAAATTATGCATGCATGTGTGCAATGTCCATTCTATGCCAAGCACTATGTTGAGTGGTTTATATATAATATATCATAACAATCAAATATGGATCTATTATTTGCCCCATTTTACAAATAGAGAAACACACTCACGAAGATGACCTTAGTTTGAGTTAGTTTGAGTTAGTCATGTTGACAAAACAAAGGCATCTTTTTTAGAGGAAGAACCCCAAACAAGAACCTATTTATTGTTTCATCAATATACACATTGTTAAATGTTGGGAAATCTACATTATGCTGACCATTCACAGCATTTTCATTTGAAATGCTATTGTCCTAGTCATTTCTTTAGCAGTTACTGAGTCTAAACCTACTCTCTGATAGTTTACCTGGCATCTCCAGGGGACACTCAGTAAAATACCAGTTTCCTCATCTGAAGACAATACTTAGTGGACTACCAGATGGATGCAAATGATGGCAGACTTAAACTCAACCTTTAATGGTAGCTAGATCCTATCTTCTCAAGGAGCTGACTATGTGATTAAAATGACTGCATAGTTTTCTAGTTTACTAGAAAACTAGAGTTCTGTCCTCTCTCCATGTGTGAGATTGTTGTATCTCCCATAATGATAACTGTATTCTTTTTACCTGAAAAAATACTGTCCTCCCACACAGAGGCAAAAGAAGTGCAGAATATCTTAGGGATTGTTAGTAAAAAAAAATCTATTTATAAATCTGGAACAGAAAGTTCTTGTTAACTACAGAATTAACTACATTGGACTTAATTGTCATTAATAAAAATTCTTAGGGGCCTATATCAGCTGTCAAACTTACTAAGTCCTAGACATTTTAAAAAAAGCTTATTAGTTGCAACATATCACAATTGTATCTATATCTAATCATATCTATCAAATGCCAAGACCATATTAAGTCTTTGAAAAGTAAGTAAACTACCTCTGGAAGTTAAAATCAGAGTAAGGAAAACCTAAAATCTGTCTTTCTGTTTGACACCAGGGCAACATGCCCTTTAATCTAAGAAAGAATAAAATTCATGAATACTGTTAAAAACAAGACAACAGACCCAAAATGGAGTCAGTTATGCTGAGACCCATGTCACCAAACCAAGACTTAATTACAGTTTCAGCTCTCCAGAAATGGAATCCTAAGCCAGTCAACCAGGAATCAGCTGATCAGCACTAGTGAGGTAGTCTGCCTAATAGATCCCCTGTCCATTGTAAAGTTACTAAAGGAAAGTAATCTTGCAATCACTAACCTTTTTTTTTTTTTTTAGCCTAGTGTAACTTTCTTGTTTCTTCTCCCTTCTGGCTATAAAGTTGTTCATTTTGTACAGCTCCTTGAAGCTCCTTTCTATCTGCTAGATTGGATGCTGCCAGATTCGAGTCGACTTTTGCTCAAATAAACTCTTAAATTTTTTAATATGCCTCAGTTTATCTTTTAACAATACCTTCAATAGCTCTGTAAAGTTAAATCTCTCAAAGTGACCTTAGAGCTGGACATGGACCTCTAGGTTTCCTCTGGATTGTAAGACTACTGGTCTTCTTTTCACAATATGTGCTATACACAGAGTGATTTCTTTTCACTGTCTCCCCCTTGTAAGAAAAGAATTCTTGAATTTCCTATACCCTAGGAATATATTTCTCTGTTCTGCCACAAATTTAGGTTTACAAACTTTTAAGATATGAAAGATATTTTAAAGTAAATCCCAAGTTCTAAGAATCTTTTCTTCTTTCTCTCTCTCTTTTTTTTTTGGCTTTCAAATATGGAAGCTGTAAAACATTTAGAAATGTACTACATGTGCTTGTTTCTCATTTCTATTTTTTAAAATTCTGGAACTTTTTCCTTTTCCTGAATGAAAAAGGGCTCTGAATAGAAAAGAAGAGAATAAAATAGTAATATAACATATGGCACATGGCAGACAAAACCACTATGTCACTCAGATACCTCCCAGTCCTAAACCACATGTCTTTTTCTGGCTAACTCTGCTCTCTGCTTTGTCTACCTCTTTCTGTCTTTGCCCCTTTGCCTTAAGAATTCCCATTGCCAATCCACCCAGATATCTCTCCTCAGGTACATATACACATATACTGCAGACAAGTCTTTGGAAGGTCATTAAATCACCTTAGGTATGACTTACCAGTTTATGACTTTTAATACAATTTCTATGTTGAAGTGAAATAAATGACACATGCAGTATAGACCCTATGGCTGATCTGTGAATGCTTTAGCCTAAGCTTCCTTCTAGCTTAGTGGCAACAATTTTAAGGACATCCTTGTGATGTCCTGGGGAAGGCAAAGGTCATAAAAACTGTGCTACTGCCTGTGTGTACTGTTGTTTACGATACCATATTCTTTGACATATTGTAAATGTATATACCTATTTAACACCAAATTTAAAATGGTACCTCTTACCGAGATATATAATAAACCCTAACACATATCTATAAAAGTCTCCATGCAGAACTGCTTCACATTGGCTGTACTTCAGAAGGTATAAAGAAGTCATTGTTAACAAAAATAAACAAATGAGACCTAATTAAACTTAAAAGTTTTTGCACAGTAAAGTAAACCATAAACAAGATGAAAAAACCCTCAGAATGGGGGAAAATATTTGAAAATGAATCAACGGACAAAGGATTAATCTCCAAAATATACAAGCAGCTCATGGAGCTCAATATCAAAAAAAAAAAAAAAAAAAAAAAAAAAAAACCAACCCAGTTAAAAAATAGGCAGAAGACCTAAATAGACATTTCACCGAAGAAGACATACAGATCGCCAAGAGGCACATGAAAAGATGCTCAACATTACTAATTATTAGAGAAATGCAAATCAAAACTATAAGGAGGTATCACCTCACACTGGTCAGACTGGCCATCATCAAAAAATCTACAAACAATAAATGCTGGAGAGGGTGTGGAGCAAAGGGAACCCTCCTACAATGTTGGTGGGAATGTAAATTGTTGCAGCCACTATGGAGTACAGTATGGAGGTTCCTTAAAAAACTTTACCATATGACCCAGCAATCCCACTACTGGGCATATACCCTGAGAAAGCCATAATTCAAAAGGACACATATTCCCCAATATTTATTGCAGCACTATTTACAATAGCCAGGACAAGTAAACAACCTAAATGTCCAATGATAGATGAATGGATAAAGAAGATGTGGTATATATATACAATAGAATATTACTCAGCCATAAAAAGGAACAAAATTGGATCACTTATAGAGATGTGGATAGACCTAGAGTCTGTCATACAGAGCGAAGTAAGCCAGAAAGAGAAAAACAAATATCATATATTAACGCATATATGTAGAATCTAGAAAAGTGTTACAGATTAACCTATTTGTAGGGCAGGAATAGAGATGTAGACATAGAGGACAGACATGTGGACACAGCAGGAGAAGGGGAGAGTGGGACAAACTGGGAGATTAGGTTTGACATAAATACATTACCATGTGTAAAATAGATAGCTAGTGGGAACCTGCTGTATAGTACAGGGAGCTCAGCTTGGTGCTCTGTGATGACCTAGATGGGTGGGATGGGGGCATGGGAGGGAGGTCCAAGAGGGAGGGGATATAGGTATACATATAGCTGATTCACTTCATGGTACAACAGAAACTAACACAACATTTTAAAGCAATTTTACTCCAATAAAAAATTCTTTTTAAAAAGAAGTCACTGTTATTTCAAATGTTACCAGCAACAACTCATGATTTTGCATGTAAAATTCTAGGGGATGAGTTTCTGCTTTGGAGAATGTTGCTAAACTCTCTTATGTATATACTGAATTTCTCACTTAAATTTTATATCCGAAAATTATATTTTATTGAAGAACATGTATTTGAACTATCAACACACACTTACTAATGTTTGTCAATAAGTCTTTCTTGCATATAAAAATTTCAGTGAGGGAGGCTATCCAGTGGTTGCAATTGGTCTATACATGGTGGTCATCCCTAGGATAAAAATTGTCCTTAGTTTTCAGATGAAATGAAATTTGGTCAGGAAAACATCAACAACATTTACTTAATGATCACTATCTGTATATTGGCAAGTACTAACCATAAAAAATGAGTAAGATACAATTTCTGCCTTTAAATCCAGTATTGTAAACATGCAAGATGTGTAACAACTACCATACATTGTGATAAGTACTACTCTATAGAAAAACATGAAGTCTTATAGCAGGGAAGATATACACAAAGAAATTTCTCTTACTTTAGTCTAAATTGGTAAATGACCTCTACATATAAAAAAGTCTGAAAGAATAGAACTGTGATAATGAGATCTACTCCCTCGATGTAGTTATTTCCTTCATCCTTAGCAATGAACTTCAAATTTTTAGCTGAGTAAATGGCCATGCAAAGTAAACATTACATTTCCCACCTCTACTGCCACTAATGCTATGTAATCATGTCCTGGACAATAGGACAGAATAAGAAGTGATGTAAGCAATTTTAAGACATGTCCTTAGAGGGAAGGAGAAAGCACGGCATCCTCTGCTCTTTCCTTTGTGCTGACTGAAACACAGACAAGAGGACTGGAGACTGAGAAAGCTTATTTCATGGGAAGAAAGCGTATTGAAGATTGTGAAGTAAAAAGATTGAGGGAACATAGGACCCCATTGACCCCATTGGCAACATTATATTAGTCCTAATCTCTTTACATTTGGATTTATTTTAAAATAATTTTTACACATTTCTATTTTTATTGTATTGTGGTTTTATTTTCTATAAAGAAATGTAATCTTTTCTTTAGGTGTAACTTACATACAATGAATTGCACCCATTTTAAACTTGGAGTTTTATAAGTTTTGACAAGTGATTACACCGATGTAAGTATAGCCACAATCAGATACAGAACATTTCCATCAACCCCCAAATTTTTACTGGGCTCTTTTACAGTCAATTCCATACTTTCTTCTCACAAATTTCCACCCAGAGTAAATGCAAATTTGCTTTCTTTCAAAATAGATTGCTGTTTATTTTCTAGAACTTCATATGAAAGAATAGTAGCATATGTAGTATCTCGTGCCAGTTATATTTCACTCAGCATAACATAGTTTCATGTGTTAGTAGTTGTTACATACATCAGTAGTATGTCCCTTTTAATCTTGAAAAGTACTTCATTACATGGACATACTACACTTTAGTCATCCATTCCTCTGTTGATGAACTGGTTATATCTGGATTTTGCTTATCATAAATAAACCTACTACGAACATTCTAAGTATAAGGCTTTGAGGAGACATGTTTTGCTTTTTCTGTTTAAATAGGAATGAAGTCCTTGGATATTACGGTAAGTATACGCTTAACTTTTTGTCATTGTTAAGAAACTGTTGAATTGTTTTCTAATGCATTGTACTATTTTACATTCACATCAGCAACGTATGAAAGTTCCAGTTGCTGCATCTCCTTACCAACATTTGAAGTGGTTAGTCTATAATTTTTGCCATTGTAATGGAATCTCATTGTTACTACAATTTAGTTATGCTAGTGTTTTCTTATTGTGGTTTTCATTTGTGTTTCCTTGATAACTAACACTGTTGACAACTTTTATGTATTTAATGGCCATTCACATATCTTTTATGGTAAAGTGTCTGTCCAACTCTTTTGCCCATTTTTTTTTTTAGATGTTGCTGGTAGGAGTTTATTAATTAATTAATTAATTTTTGCTGTGTTGGGTCTTCGTTTCTGTGTGAGGGCTTTCTCTAGTTGTGGCAAGTGGGGGCCACCCTTCATCGTGGTGCATGGGCCTCTCACTATCGTGGCCTCTCTTATTGCAGAGCACAGGCTCCAGACACGCAGGCTCAGTAGTTGTGGCTAACGGGCCTAGTTGCTCTGTGGCATGTGGGACACAGGACTCAGGGACCCAGGGAGCCCAGACCAGGGTTCTAACCCCTGTCCCCTGCATTAGCAGGCAGATTCTCAACCACTGTGCCACCAGGGAAGCCCCCTTTTTGCCCATTTTTTAAGTTGGGTTACTTGCCTTCCTATTGAGTAGTAAGAGTTATTTATTTTTTATAAAAGATTTTATCATGTCTATATAACAGAAATATTTTTCTCAAAGTCTGTAACTTTGCTTTATATTTTAATAGTGTCTTTTAGTGACCAGAAATTTCTAATTTTAACAAAGTTTTATTTATAAAATTTGTTCATTTATGGTTTGTGCTTTTTCTTTCCTATGTACAAAATCTTTGCCTACCCCAAGTTTGCAAAGGTTTTCTCCTATGTTTCCTTTTCAAATTTTTATAGTATTAATTTTTACATTTGTCTATGATTCTTTTAAAAATTTGTAAATTTTATGAGATAAGAGCCAATATCCAGTAGTTTCAACCCTATTTATTGAAAAACTTTACTTCCCCTTATTGAATGGCCTTGACTACTTTGTTAAAAATTAATCACTCACATGAGTGAGTTTATTTCTGGACTGTATTCTGTCCCATTGGTCTATAATAATATACTTTTTTCAAATATTACATTGTCTTCATTACTGTGACTTTATAGTAGGTGATGAAATCCGGTATTGTTAGTGCTGCAAGTTTGTTCTTTTCTTTCACCACTGCTTTTGCTAATATATGTTATTTGCATTGCCACATAAAATTTGGTCATCTTGTATATTTCCTCATAAATGCTCATGATTATTTTGATTAACATTGAATCTATAGATCAATTTGGATAAAATAACATCCTAATAATATTCTGCCTTTTAATCCAAGAAGGTGGTATATCTTTCAATTTCCTTAGTTCTTTATTTTGGCAATATTTTGTAGTCTTCAGTGAATAGTATCTATGTACATTTTGTTAAATACATTCCTAAGTATTTCATGTTTAGGGATGCTACTGTATATAGAATGTATTTTATTTCCCCTTACAGATATTTAATGTTAATAAATCAACACAGAATTACTTTGTATATCAACTTTATATGCTGTGACTTTGCTAAACTTGGTTATTAGTTCTCATATCCTTTTTTGTAGATTACTTAGAATTTCCTAGGTACAGGGTAAATTAAAGATAGTTTAACAACTTCCTTTACAATATGCATTACCTTTTTCTTTCCTTCCCTTATTTCACTGGCTTGAATCTCTTGTACAATGTTAAATAGAAATAATGAAAATGAGCATCACATTTTCTGATCTTAGAAGAAAAACATTTAGTATTTCTCAATGAAAAGGATGATAACCTAATTGACCCTAGTGAGTGAGATTATTTCTAGTCTCTCTATTCTGTTCCATTGATCTATGTGTTATTTTTTTGTGCCAGTACCATATTGTTTTAATTACTATAGCTTTGTAGTATAGTTTGAAGTCAGGGAGCATGATTCTTCTGGTTCTGTTCCTCTTTCTGAAGATGGTTTGGGCTATTCAGGATCTTTTGTGTTTCCATACATATTTTAAAATTTTTTGTTCTAGTTCTTTAAGTTGGGTTACTTGCCTTCCAACTTTCACCAGTTGGGTGAAAAATGCCATTGGCATTTTGATACGGTTTGCATTGAATCCGTAGATTGCCTTGGGTAGTATGGTCATTTTAACAGTATTAGTTCTTCCAGTCCAGGAACATAGTGTATCTTTTTGTTCGTGTTGTCTTCAATTTCTTTCATCAGTATCTTATAGTTTTCTGAGTACAGGTCTTTTGCCTCCTTAGGTCGGTTTATTCCTAGGTATTTTATTCTTTTTGATGTGATGCTAAATGGACTGTTTCCTTATTTTCTCTTTCTGATAGTTCATAGTTAGTGTATGGAAATGCAATGTATTTTTGTGTATCAATTTTGTATCCTGCAACTTTACCAAATTCATTTGATGAGCTTTAGTAGTTTTCTGGTACTGTCTTTAGGACTTTCTATGTTTAGTATTATGTCATTTGCAAACAGTGACAGCTTTACTTCTTCCTTTCCAATTTGGATTCTTTTTATTTCTTTTTCTTCTCTGATTGCTGTGAATAAGACTTCCAAAACTATGTTGAATAAAAATGTCATGAGTGGGCATCCTTGTCTTGTTTCTGATCTTAGAGGAAATTATTTCAGCTTTTACCATTGAGCATGATCTTAGTGGTGGTTTTGTCATATGTGGCCTTTATTATGTTGAGGTATGTTCCCTTTATCCCCACTTTCTGGAGAGCCTTTATCATAAATGGATATTGAACGTTATAAAAAGCTTTTTCTGCATCTATTGAGATGATGATATGGCTTTTATTCTTCAGTTTGTTAATGTGATGTAGCACATTGATTGATTTCCAAATATTGAAAAATCATTGCATTCCTGGGATAAATGACAAAGGAGGAGAGAATATACAATACAATGGAGAAAAGACAGTCTCTTCAGTAAATGATGCCTAGAAAATCGGACAGCTACATGTAAAAGAATGAAAATAGAACATTCTCTAACACCATAAACTCAAAATGTATTAAAGACCTAAATCTAAGACCAGATAGTATAAAACTCTTAGATGAAAACATAGGTAGAACACTTTTTGACATAAATTGAAGCAATATTTTTTGGATCTACCTCCTAAAGCAAAGGAAAAGGAAAAATGAAACCTAATTAAACTTACTTTTGCATGGCAAAGGAAACCATCAACACAATGAAAAGACAACTTACTGAATGGGAGAAGATATTTGCAAATAATGCTACCAACAAGGGATTAATATCCAACATATATAAACACCTCCTACAACTCAACATCAAAAAACAAACAACACAATTTAAAAATGGGTAGAAGAACTGAACAGATATTTTTCCAAGAAGGAAATGCAGATGGATAACAGACTCATGAAAAGATGCTCAGCATCTGTAATCTTCAGGGAAATGCAAATCAAAACCACAATGAGGTATCACCTCATTTCAGAATGGCTATCAGCAAAAAGAACACAAATAATAAGTCTTAGTGAGGATGTAGAGAAAATGGAACCCTCTTACACTGTTGGTGGGAATGTAAATTGGTGCAGCCATTGTGGAGAACATTATGGAGGTTCCTCAAAAAACTAAAAGTAGAACTACCATATGACCCAGCAATTCCACTCCAGAGTATAAAAAAAAAACCAACCCAAAACATTAATTCAAAAACATACATACACCCCAATGTTCATAGCAGAGTTATTACAATTGCCAAGATATGGAAGCAATCTAAGTGTCAATCAACAGATGAATGGATAAAAAAATGTGGTATGTATTATATACAATGGAATACTCTCATCCATAAAAAATGATGAAATTTTGCCGTTTTGCAGCAACATGGGTGGACTTGGAGGACATTATACTCAGTGAAATAAGTCAGACAGAGAAAGACAAATACTGTATGATATCACTTATACGTGGAATCTAAAAAGTACAACCAACTAGTGAATAACAAAAGAGAAGCAGACTCACAAATATAGAGAACAAACTAGTGGTTACCAGTGGGGAAGGGGAATGGGGGAAGGGCAAATAGGGGTAAGGGGAGAAAAGAGTTATTATGGAATTATATGAAATCATGTGTGTGAAACTTTAGAAAATTATAAAGCACTATAGAATTTAAAGAATCTTTCATTCAACTGAAAAAAGACATTAAAAAAAAGGATGATAGCCATGGGGTTTTTGTAGATATGCTTTAATATGCTAAGGAAGTTTCCTTTATTTCTAATTTGCTGAAAGTTTTTCATAAATATGTGTTAAATTTTGTCAAATAATTTGCCACTCTCTATTGAGATGATCATATGGCTTTCATAATTTGTTCTCTAAGTATTGTAGATTACATCAATTGATTTCCTTATGCTAAAGTAATGTTTTATTCCTAGGGTAAACCCCAACTGGTCATAATTCATTATCCATCTTAAATATTTTTAATTCAATTTGTTCATATTATATTAAGAATTTTTGAGTCTATATTCATGAGAGAAATTGGTTTACAGGGTTTTTTTATAGATATGGCAAATGTTTTCTTAAAAATGAATGATACAAGCCTATCATTTCAAGGAAAGTAACTGAAAGTTTTTACTATTAAAGATAAACGTCGTTTCCAAATAAAACTTAGAATTTTGAAAAACTTATACCTGCCACTGTGAACTTGACTGTATCCCATTATTCAAAGACTTTTCTGAAGAATCTAATGGTTATATTAGTAAATTTCATTTTTATGTTATATAATAAAATGTATTAATATTTGAAAAACTTATATCACTCAATGACCCAATATTTTCCAGATCACCAATACAATGATGCTACAATAGCATGCACGTGTTAAAATATTTATTCAAGATACAAGATAGACCAATGGATTTTGAAATTTTCACTCTACAGTTTCAGATTTGACATTATAATGAATTTTTTTTAAACTGAAGTGTAGTTGACATACAGTATTATGTTAGTGTCAGATGTATAGTACTGTAAGAAACTTTAAGACACTAACATTTGTAGAGTTTTGGTTTTGAATAAAAGAAGAATATCCAAAATTACATGAAAAGGCCTATTAAAATAGTCCTCATTTTCCAGCTACTTATATATGTGTGACCACATTTTTTTCATATAGTTCAAACCAACCTATTATAACAGATCAAATGCATAACCATAACTGAAAATCCAGGGGTCCTATATTAACAAATTTAGAAAAATGTAAAAAAGAGTCATATCTTTTATATTTTGTTCTGGAAATTTTAGTTATTTCTCATTTATAACATGTATTTTTGTGTTTGCAATTAATGTGTTCATTATTGCTGTTTTGAAGTGAATTGCAGATAAATATATTTTAATTTTCTGAATTTTAATTTCCAGTAGGCTAAATTTGGTTGATTTAAGCCATATAAACAAAATCTTTTTCAGTTTCTCAATAACATTGAAGAGTGTTAAAGCCTGAGAGCAAAATGTTTGAGGACCACTGGTATAGGTATTAAAATAAATATCTTTCATTTATTACAAACCAAATTATTTCAGACTTAACTTCAGGTAAAATGTAGGAAACTTTCATTTATTCCTATGTTTAGTGCTAATGTTGTAATATATAATACAGCCATATATGTTATAAACCTAACAATATAGTGTTATTTGTTTTTCTTATGTACTCTAATAGATATGTTACAAATTAATAAATAATAAGAAAACAGTTTATAGATACTGCAGACTTCTTTAATATTTTTTTAAGGTGAAATGCATATAACAAAATTATTTTTTAAATGAACAACTCAATGACATTTAATACATGCATAATATTGTGCAGCAAACAACTCTATTCCAAATATTTTCATCATGCCCAAAGGAAATCTCATACCCATTAAGCAGGTGCTCCCCATTCCCTGTCCCCAAAAGCCTTTGTCAATCACTAATCTGCATTCTGTCTCTATGGATGTACTTATTCTGGCTATTTCATGTAGATGGAGTCATACAATGTGTGACCTTTTGTGCCTGACTTCTTTCATCTAGTATAATGTTTCTGAGGTTCATCCACATTGTAGCATGTACTCTTTTTTATGTATGCCTAACATCCCATTGTATGTATGTACTACAGTTTGTTTATCCATTCATCCATTGATGAACATTTGGGTTGTTTCCACCTTTTGGCTATTGTGAGTAGTGCTGTTGTGAACATAGGTGTGCATGTATTTGTATGAATAATTGTTTTCAGTTCTTTGAAGTGCAAATCTAGGAGTAGAATACTGGGTCATATGGTAATTCTGTGTTTAACTTTTTGAGGGACCATAAATCTTCCTAGATACAGTTTTTTACATTTGCTCATATATTTACCATTTCTGGTATTTTTCATCTCTTTCTGGAAATATGGGTTGCTATCTGTTCCCAGTTCCCTTGAACCTGAATAATTCCTTTAGCACTTCAAAGGTCTATCTCAAAACACTTTTTCTCCATTTCTGTTTATCTGAAATTGTCTTATTTCATCTTTATTTTGAAGGATAGTTTTGCTGGATATAGAATTTTTGGTTAACAGGCTTTCTTTCCATCACTACTACCTTAAATATTTTATTCTAATATCTTCTGACCACCACTGGTCCTGAACAGAAGTCATTTATTAAACATATTATCATTCCTCCTGTTATGTGAAGTGTTGTTTTCTTTTATCTGCTTTTAAGAATGTCTCACTATCTTTGCTTTTCAGAAGTTTAACTCTGATGTACTTGGAAAAGTTTTGTTTTTGTTGATATTGGTAAGGGTTCGTTGCATTTCTAGGTTCTGTAAATTAATGTTTTCAATCTTATTTGTCAATTTTCCATTCATTATTTCTACACATTCTTTCTTGCCTTCTTCTCACTCTCCTCTCTTTCTAGGACCCCGATTATATATATATTGAACTGTTTGGTATTACTCTTCAGATTTCTTTGGCTCTGTTCACTTTTCACTAATCATTTTATCTCCATTCTTTGGACTGGGTAATTTTTATTCCTCTAATTTCAACTTTACTGATTCTGACAGTTCCATTCTGCTGTTGAGATCATTCTATAAATTTTTGTTTAAGTTATACTTTTCATCTTTAAAATTTTCATTTTTAAGATAGTTTTCATTTCTCTGCTGAGATTTCCTATCTGTTTCCTTATTAGAACCATTTAAAAATTATTCAAACATAACATAGTAACTGCTTTGAAGTTATTCTTACTTATTTTTAATAGGAATCACACTTTGGGGTTATTTTTTTGGTGGGGTATCTAATAATTTTTGGTTGAAAACCGGATATTGCAGGTAAATAGTAATTCTGAATCCTGCCGTGTTCTTTAGAGAAGACTTAGCTTTTCTTGTTTGTTTTTTAATTCTAGTGGCGACTAATCACATACACTCAAACTACAAACTCTCTCCCATAGAGTGCACAGTAGCTGATATATATGTTCAATCATTACAGTTTCAGCTGCTGGTTTATTTTGTTTTATCTAGCCTGGCCCCTTGGTGAACTCCCTCAGGCTTGCATAATTTGGGGTCCACCAAGGATTTGGTCAAATTATGCACTCACATTTCAGGTCTCACCTTGTCTATGATTTTCTTGACAAGGTGAAAATCAAGAAAATCTGCTCTAATTGTCTGGTTTCTCTGCCAGCCTTTGCTTTTGTCTTCCTATACCTCAAGCCATTAAGACTTCTTCAACTTTCTTCTGACCAAGTTGCAAATAGCTGGGGAATGTGTTCAGTTAAAAAGAAAAATAGGTGAAGAAGTAAAACAATGAAACAAAATTTACTAATTTCAACTGATATCTTTCCAATCTCTTCCTGTTTTTGTTTATTGTTCATTTGTTTTCACCCAATTCCCAGCAGTCTTTTTGTGTGTGCATAGTTTAGCAGTCATTCAGGTATTTGGGTGGAGGGTTTTTAGATTTGGGATCTCAGCTCTTTGTCAGCTCTCTCACATTCAGGACATCTCCCTTAATTTTCTACCTGCTTTTTCAGCCTTAAAATTCATTTCTACCACCTCAAGTGGAGGAAGTCAGTTTGCAGTTTTGTCCCCTGTAGACACCAGGGTTGGGGATGCACTTGAACAAGAAAGCACAAACTTACATTATGTTTCTTGTTATCTTGTTATTATCCTTTCTAGTTGAAGTGTTTCAAGAGTAAACTCTGTTCTGTCTTCTGTATGCTTTCAAATACTTTCTCATGTCTTTATAACATGAGAAATTGAGTTTTTATTTTAACAATATATCTTTCTCAAGATTTTATCTGTTATCTGTGGGAGGGCTGACTTAACCTCTTCATTACACGACCTTTCCATTACAGGGGCTCATCTTTGACTTTTTTTTTTTTTTTTTTTTTTGCGGTACACAGGCCTCTCACTGTTGTGGCCTCTCCCGTTGCGGAGCACAGGCTCTGGACACGCAGGCTCAGCGGCCATGGCTCATGGGCACAGCCGTTTCGCGGCATGTGGGATCTCCCCGGACCGGGGCACGAACCCGTGTCCCCTGCATCGGCAGGCGGACTCTCAACCACTGCGCCACCAGGGAAGCCCATCTTTGACTTTTTTATATGAGAGAATTAATCTTCTCATTTGTTTAAGCCACAGTTATGTTGCGTTTCTGTCACTCACAAAGGGGAAGATTAAATGAATTGATACTTGTACCATGCTTAGAACAGTGCCTAGCATATAGTAAACATTGAATATGTTATCCATCATTATCATCATTAATGTTTTTGCCATTTATCCACTCTCATATATGACTCCTGCTCTACAGAGTAGAATACTCTTGTTAATTATTTAAAAAGTACCAAGTTCAAGGAAATTCCCAGACCGTAGAAATAGAACTACAAGGATAAGAAAAGAGACAATCTGCCTGCCTGCAATCAGGTTACAGACTGTATGTTTTTAAATTGTATAAATTATTATAATATGATAACTGATAAAATGGTATATTAAAAGGGCAGTCTGCCTAGGCTATTATGAGAAGGTTTCTCACAGAAGATACCATTTGATCTGAAATTTGAAGGATAAAAGGAGTTTTCATGGTGGACAGAGACACTGTCAGATTCAGTATCTTCTTTTTATCATATCCATCTAACTCAATGGACAACTAAATACTCAAAGTCCCTTTTTTATACTCTCTGCAAATCATCCCTGCTATATGGAATTATAACTAACTTTGTAAGATTTTTTTTTCTATTTTAATACTTCTTTGTATGCCCAAAACACTTTGTTAGGACTTCAGAAATTCCAAATCTACTTGGTTTTTATAGGTTGGTGAATTGAACAGCGGCTAATAACACTCATTATACTCTAAGAGGGTGACAGAGTCTCTATATTCTGAGAATATTTATATTATTAAAATCTATGATAATGTTCTCTTTCTTCAATCCAATGTACACTGCTTTCTACTCTGTTAATTCCAAAAATCCACACAATAAAAATATTTGTAAAATATTTTAACACTTACAAAATCACTTTAACTTCCAATAGTCTATTCTTCAAATATCACTACCTCTTGTCATTTTGGCTTGATCTTAAGAGTCTTATGCATCTAATTCCAAATAATGCTTTTGCGGGGACAGATTAGATTTTTCTATTCTCCTTCCTCATATCCCACAGTACATTTCAAGCCAATCATCTCTGGCTCACACTCAGTTAAGTGCTCTCCGGTTTTCCCTCAAAGCAAATATACACACTCGGACAGCGTTTCTCAAGTTACCTTTGATTTATTATTATTATTATTATTATTATTATTATTACTTTGCAGTCTCCAATCCAGTGCATTCTAAATCTTTTGTAAAATACTGGAAAATTAGTTAGTAGAAAAAAATCATGCATTAAGATAGTGTAACAAGTCAAACTGCTATGAAGCTTTCTAAATGTTGGCTCTAAACGTCAGTACTTCCCTGGTCTATGACACACACGTTAGGTATCACTGGTTTTGTATACTCCCAGAGAAACTGGTCCAAAGGAGTGGGAAGAAAACTTTTACTTCAGTGAGGGCCCTGCGATATGCGCCATGCAATGAACACAGTTTCTAACATAGCTTTTATCTGGTATTCTGTCATATGGTCTCACTGTTACCAGAATTATCATCATTGAATTTGTTGCTCTCCATCTGACAGAGTTGATTGCAAATCAATCCAAATTCATCTTATAATTAGACTGACCTTTGAGGCTTGTGTTGATCTTTTGAGTGTTTGAGGAATCTGTGGGAAATATTCATAATTTTTGAAAATTGATATGTGGAGTATTCTGGATTGGCTCTCCTATTTATTAAGTGCAGAGTGGTATTTTGCAGGGATATTTTATGATCACAGTATGAGAAGCATTTCATTAAGCTATATTTGCATTAATTTGGTGGTTAGTGGCAACTCAAATCAAGAGAGCTGGATGAGCTGAGACCTCAGAGGTCTTTTTCTCCCCGTTAGCAATGACATCTCCATTTTCTTGATATAAAAATTTACTACAAGAAAGCATGTTCTCATTAAAGTAAATATATCTTCCCATTGGCTTCCAAGTTGGGATGCAGAGGCCTATGAAAACAATCAACCTGGAAAAATTCCCATATTTCCTTTTACCACTGTACATTGTTAAAGGAAATAAAATCCTCTTGTCTGTAATGTGCAACCTCAAGCCAAAATGGATAGATATTTGCTACCATGGCTGCCTCATACATACTAGTGACAAATACTTTATACAGGCATCCCTCATTTTTATTGCACTTTGCAGACACTGCATTTTTTTGCAAATTGAAAGTTTGTGGCAACCCTGCATAAAGCAAGTCCATAGGTGCCATTTTTGCAACAGCATTATTTTTAAATTAAGTTATGTACAGTGCTTTTTAGATATAATGCTATTGCACACTTAATAGATGACAGTATAGTGTAAACATAACTTTTATATGCCCTGGGAAACCAAAAAATTTGTATGACTTACCTCATTGCGATATTCACTTTGTTGCCGTAGTCTGGAACCAAACCCAAAATATCTGTTATTCCTGTAGTTAAATTCAAAGTCCACACATGGCTAGGAAGAGAACAGGAATTTTCAGCTCTGACCAATTCAACTGGGCTAAAACCAGAAGAAATTTTTCATTTTAGGCACTGTTTAGATAGGGATTGCTTTTGTCACATTTGAATGCATTTTCAGCATTCATTTGATGTTTCAGAGACTTACAAAGTGAAATTCACCTCTGCGTCTCTTGAGTACGAAAATATAAGAAATATTCAAGATCTCTTTCAGATCTTTCAAACCCAAACCAAGAAGGAAAGTTCTGTTTTTTAATGATTTTTCTTTTCTAAGGACTTGTGCTCTGTGAATCCTGAATATTGTCAGAATTGGTAAATAGATGTTTAACTTGAAGATCTGAAGGAGGAAGGTTGTGTTTTGGTTGGTTGCCTGGTATTGCTGGTCTGGCTCTAGTACAACTCGTCTGCATGTGACTTTCTGCTTTGATATACCCTTTCCAATATGGACAAATTGAACTGAATCTCCTAGAGTGCTTCATTCTGTAAACAAATATTTCCTGAGCACCTAATATCTAACAGGAGTTGGAGATAGAGCAGTGAAAACAAAAACAAGAACAAATAATACCTGGACCCCTACCCATGGCTTGCAAACCTTACATTCTAGAACAGGCTAGTAGACAACAAACAAATCAATATGTGTTACAGGCTAGTAGACAACAAACAAATCAATATGTGTTAAGGAGAAAAATAATTCAGGGAAGGAGAATTAAGTACACCAAGTGTGAGGGACTATTTGGGTCATAAACTTTTGCAAGTTTTGGATTCCCTACCTTCATGTCCTACCTCCAATTCATCACTTCTCTGAGTCTTGGATGGAGCTTCACATCCCAGGACAGGGATCTGGTTTCCTGAGCAACAACCTAAGAGGATGATTGGTACAAGTCCAAAAAGCTAGGGGAGTGGGAAGTTCTTAGGGCATGCTTTGACCATTGGGAAATGGGAAAGAGTGGGGCATGTACATCCCCTCTTTTTTTTATTCTTGTGGACTACTCTGATAGACACTTTCTCCCTCAGACCTTTTCAGACAAGGCTTCCATATCAAATGAATGCCTCTTCTAGACTCATTGTGAAGGCAAACATATTAGAAAACAAACAGACAAACAAACAATACCTCTCCATTTATTCTATGCATTTCTCTACCTCCATATTTCTATCTTTCACTTTAGAACAAGTTTACCCCAAATATACACTCCCACATTAGGAATTTTTCTTTTCCCTTCTCTCTTGAATCCATTCCAATCATAGTTTTACCCTCACCACTCCATGATACCACCCTTGTCAAAAATCACCAGTAGAAGAGAAAAATTGATGTTGCAGGAGAGAGAGGAGGAAATTGTTGGGATTCATATAATTTCCTTTTCTGAAAGGCTCTAAAAAATAAGATAAATTCTAAACATCATGTGTTAGCTTATGCATGAGTCTCTGTGAAGACAAATGGTGGAACATGCGAGCTTTCCTGTTCTTTGTATAAAATGGACCATGACACAAATGAAGAAAAACTACTTCTATAATCACTTAGTTCACACACCATTTGTAGACCCCACTTCAAGGATCATTCAAGTCCCATAATCCATTAGTCATAATACTTGTAAAAGGAAGAAATGTATTAAATCAGTAAGGCAATAAAATGTCATTTTCTGCGTTCTAAGTAGATAGTCAAAATGTGTAAAAGAAAAAAGGATAATAAATAAGTAATAATAGTAGTAATAGTAACAGCAATAATAATAATAGTTTACAATCACTGTTTATTATGTCACATACATATACTGAGATATATATCATATTAATATACAATTATGTACATAATTATATTTATAATTTATCTTCATGATAAAATCTTTTTTTTTTTTTTTTTTCGGTACACCGGCCTCTCACTGCTGTGGCCTCTCCCGCTGCGGAGCACAGGCTCCGGACGCGCAGGCTCAGCGGCCATGGCTCACGGGCCCAGCCACTCCGCGGCACGTGGGATCCTCCCGGACCAGGGCACGAACCCGCGTCCCCCGCATCGGCAGGCGGACTCTCAACCACTGCGCCACCAGGGAAGCCCATGATAAAATCTTTTATAGATTATCACCATTTTACACATCAGGACACTGAGGCATAGAGGATACACAGCCATTAAGAGACATGATTTATAAATTTATTGACATGTTTCCTTTCATAAGTTTCCATTTAGATTTAGCAGTTCTAAAGTACATAAAAGTATTTTCCAGTATTATGCACTAACAGCTATTAAGTGGGATGGAGCACTGCCATCTCTTGCTAATTGAAAACAGTGCAATAGAATAAATTTAATCCATTTCCAAATAAATGTTACATGTTAAAATCTAATTCTTATGCTCACATTTAGATTTTGTTAATTTTATAACTTGGCCTAACCCTATATTAATTGTTTTAATCACTGTAACTTCAAGTTATATGAACTACTTGGCCATAATTAAGCAATACAACATGACAAGCAGTCCCTTTCAGGATGACTACAGGATATTATAATTTCATAATAGACTCCAATGATGTTCTGTCTTAATTATACACATTAATAGGTTCTGTACACATTTAATTATCTGCTACATTGATATTCCCATAACTTTTAAACAGTTCTGCTTGGATATAACTAGTGCTCAAACATAGATTCACTAATGGGGCATAGAAAACAAGTTATTACTGTACTTTAGGATAGAAATCACCCATTGATGTATGTGATTTTTCATAGTTATACAAGTATAAAATTGTGATTATATCTTATAGTTACATTAAAAACAATGTTTATATAGATTTAAAATATAATTTCTCTTCTAATTCAGCAATCTGGCAGATAATGAAGTAGGGCTATGGGTAAAATAACCATATATAAATAATAAAATACACTTTATTTGGTTTTTTTAGAGAATAGACTATTTTATGTATAATAAAGCCTGGATTTAAGGAGTTTATTAAATAGTAGAAGAGATTTGTCCTAAAAATGTCAACTTTAGAAAGTTTAAAAAAAATTTGTTTTGTATCCTTTTTTTTTTTTTAACCTGACGTAAATTTTTTTTTACCTGACGTAAATTTTTCCCAGAGACAAATCCCCTCCAAACATTTTTAGAAATTTGTATTATGTTCTTAGATCTCTCTATTTGGAGTATTAAAAGGTAAACCTTTTAGTCTTACTAAATTTTTTTTTCCAAAATTTGTGTAATACATCTCTCTTTTTCAAATCATTTTCCCTACCCTCTGCTATTCCAAGTATTCATCAGTATCATCCACTTTTCCTTGTTAATAACTTGAAAATATTCAGACTTGTTGTTTACACCCCTTCCTATTTTTACTGCCACATTACTAGTTCGAATTTTTGAAAACTCTTTTTACAGGTAATTGTTTGAAATATCCTCCTAAAACTAGTGGCCCCTTTCTCACAACTTTCAGATTTATCAGCTCCACTGAAGGCTATTTGATGTAACCAAGTTTTGTGTACTCTGTATCCCTTCCCTCTCCCCACATCTCCCCCCTTTCTCTCCCTTCTCTCACTCTCTCTCTCCCACAAACACTACATACATATACATATACATTTATTAGTTGCCATTCTACGGTAAGGAAAGCTTTCTTACTCCTATTTATTTATGTTTATTGGTTGATTGACTGACATCAGTATGGACTTTCAGATTCCTTTCCACAAAACTTGTACTGATTAGCATGGCTACCAGAAATTATATGAGAATGCCTGGTCCCCCAGAGACTTGCCTAATAGAAAGTGCTGTTATTATTTTAAATTTGCAACAATTTGATAGGTGAGACATGATATCATAGTTTTTTTAATTTGCATTTCTCTGATATGAGTGAGGTTTTATGTATTTTTCTATACTTAAGGGACTCTTTTTATATCTGTTTTTTAAATTGTGCAATTATATCTATTTCTAAACTTTCTATTCTGTTCTAATGCAAAGTTTGTCCATTCATATGCCAGTATCACAATGTTTTAATTATAGAGTTTATACTATATTTTAATGTCTGGGAAGACATTTTCTTATGGGGTTTTTGTTTTTCAGTGTTTCCCTGTCTTTTCTCACAAGTTTGCTTTGTTTCATGTTAACTTGTTTAGTTCCACAAAAAGTAGCCTGTTGATATTTTTATTTGGATTGTGTAAAATTTATAAATTAACTTACTCAGAACAGAAATGTTTTTGTATATGATATAGGTAAATGTCCAGCTTCATTATTTTGTATGTGACTATTCAGTTTTCACACTATTTGTTGTAAAGGGTGTCCTGTCTCCACTGAATGTCTTTGCCACCCCTTTCAAAAATCACTTGACCATATATGTGAGGGCTTATTTCAGGACTCTCTATTCTATTTCATTGGGTTTTATATCTATCTTCAAGTTACTACCACACCATTTGGATTACTGGAGCTCTGTAGTAAGTTTTATTTTTTATTTATTTTTTAAATAAATCTTTATTGGTGTATAATTGCTTCACAATACTAATGGCAGGGCAGGAATAAAGATGTAGTTATAGAGAATAGACTTAAGGACACGGCATGGGGGAGGGGGAAGCTGGGGTGAAGTGAGAGTAGCATCAACATATATACACTACCAAATGTAGTAAGTTTTAAAATTAGGAAGTATGAGACAGCCACCTTTGTTCTTTATCAAGATTGTTTTGGCTTTTGGGGTTCCCTTGAGCTTCCATATGAATTTTAGGAAGGGTTTCTTTTACTACTAAAAGCATCATTGGTGTTTGGACAGGCATTGCATTGAATCTGTAGATAACTTTGAGAGTATCAACATCTTAAGCCTTTCAACGCATGAGTATGGGATATCTTTCCATTTATTTGTATCTTCTTTAATTTCTTTCAGCAGTGTTTTGTAGTTTTCAGTGCACAAGCCTTTTGCCTCCTTGTTTAAACTAATTCCTAAGTATTTTATTCTTTTTCGTGCTATTGTAAATGAAATAGTTTTCTTTATTTCCTTTTCAGATTGTCCATTGTTAATTTGTAGAAGCACAACTGATTTTGTGTGTTGAGTTTGTATTCTGCAACTTGCTCAATTTATTTATCAGTTCTAACAGTTTCTTGTGGTGTCTTCTGGGTTTTCTATACATTAGATTGTGTTACCTGCAAACATAGATAATTTTACTTCTTTCTGTTCAATTTGGATGCCTTTTATTTCGTTTTCCTGACTCATTGCTCTGGCTTGAATTTCCAATACTATGTTGAATAGAGATGGAAAAAGTGATCATTCTTTTCCTTTTGATCTTAAGGAAAAGATTTCAGTCTTTCACTGAATATAATGTTAGCTGTGGGTTTTTCATATACAGCAATGTTTATTATTTTAATCTGCAAAGTTTGTGGTAATTTTTATGCAACAATAGAAAACTGCTGTAATAATTTCAAAAACTATTCAAATAAAGTAAAACATAGTTGAAGGTGGACCCTATGTGTCTATTTATCTCCTCTTTAGTAGAAGATCCAAAGAATAATTTAGACAGAGGAAATGTCACAAAATAGTGTATTCCTAAAGGGAAATTACTTTCATGTATATGGGTCAGCTTCATCTGTGCACTCAGAATATCCAGGTACAACCTAAGAATTGTGTCTTCCAATTAGGTTAGTTTAGATGAAACATCTTACAGTAATATGTTTCTTTTATCTGCCTATTCCACTCAACACCTCTACCTAGAAAGTAGAAGCTCTCACTCCTGGAAAGCTGTGTATATTGGTCTGAGTTTGGTTATCTAGACAGTAATGTCCTGCTTTTTCTATCTCTCAAAGAGTTTAGTTTGAGGTTACAGCATAATGTTTACATACACACATACAGATACACACATATATACATCAATCTCACTGTGAAAATATAAACTGTATTACAAGTGCATAGACATATTTAAGAATGGGGTTTATGTTTCTCTCTCCCTCTCCCCACACCCTCTCTTGATTTAACATTTCCTCTGCTTCCTAATTATTCATCATAATATTTACATTATATTGTTGGTCTACTGCAGATCTCCTCTTTAACAAGATATGATGAGGATTCAGGAAATATTCTTGTCACTTAATAAATATAATTTGTTCTTTAAAAAGGACAACCACTTGACTAAATGCATATGGAACAGAGAAAAAGTGTTGTGAAGATTTCATGAAAAATATAATTTGAGGTTTATTTGCTAAATCCTGGGCTTTCTTTCTTGTCTCATTTATTACAACTGCCCTTTTAAATCTATAGTCTCTAATGTGTCTGAAGCCACAGCCTCTTGTCTCTAACAATATCACCCTTAAGAATAAGGACTCTGGGGGCTTCCCTGGTGGCGCAGTGGTTGGGAGTCCGCCTGCTGATGCAGGGGACACGGGTTCGTGCCCCGGTGCTGGAGGATCCCACATGCCGCGGAGCGGTTGGGCCCGTGAGCCATGGCCGTTGAGCCTGCGCGTCCGGAGCCTGTGCTTCGCGACGGGAGAGGCCACGGCAGTGAGAGGCCCGCGTACCGCAAAAAAAAAAAAAAAAAAAAGAATAAGGACTCTGGATCCAGACTCCTTGGGCTCAGATCCTGAAATCATTACGTATTTGTTTTGTAACTCTGAATGAGTTTCTCAACCTATCTGCCACTCTCGTCATGTGAGATTTCAAATTTAATCTAGAATCTCTGCCTAGAGTATCCATATCAACAAGTTCAACTAAGTCCTACATTAAATTCTCTTTAACCTGCTATAACATCCATAGGATCCATTTCCATACATGTTCCCCAGGTTTATGATGATACAAATTGGCAAAATTTGCAGGCACTTCAGTGTGGTTTCCTCCTTCACATAAGTCACATTTAAAATCTTGGCCACTGTGACTAGAGTCTAAGTCTAGAAGCAATGGGAGGTTATGGGGTATGTTATGAAGAGAATTAGCAGTCCCCTGTAATTCAACTACTTCAGGATTTGCTATTACAGTTTCCTTAGGTAGGATAAGACTAACTTTTACGAAGAAGGGAAGAAAGTCTGTTTCCACAGCAAGGGAGGCTGAGGAGTATTTAGGAATCAAGCTCCCCAGCTTCATTAGAATCTGTTCTGTATAATCCCATCCATATTTTCAGATAAAAACTTCTTCCTAATGAATGTGATAACTTTACTATAAAAGATCCTTTGAAGTTGTACATTTAATTGATTTTTAATTCAGCCAAAAAACAGCTTTAGACTTTGGGATTGGTTTTCAGAAATCTCAGTCCTACAGCTATAGGAGATAAAGATTTATTTAAGGCAGACTTAGAAGTGTTCTCCTCTCTTTTCCTTAACTGGAAAGTTAAAACTCTGAACTCATATGTACTTTCCCCAAGTCTTCTAGAACACTTAGAAGCAACAAAACAACTTTAGTTTGCTCTTTATTTTTATAAAATATTCTGTGGCAAAATTTACATGGTCACCCAGTTCCTCTGCAGATACTTTATTACAGGTGTCTACAGGTGATATTTTAAGTAACCATTTTGCCATGGATTCATGTCTATTTTACCACTATCCATGGGATCATCAGTGTCTTGAAATATAATTAGATCAAATAACAAATTCCAGAAAGCACAGAGCCATTTCAAAGAATATTTTCATAAGGTTCTGTTCCCCTAGATCTCTCTCTGGTATGAATTTCCCTATTATTTAAGGTTCAGTCAGAGAGGAAGAACAACTCTAAGTGATACAATAAAGGACCAATTATAGGGAGTACATTGTATGCAGCTGTGGGTACTGTGGAAAGTAACTGATGAGAACATGAAGTTACTGTAGATCAGGAGAGACAGCAGTCAAGAAGAAAAGTGAGGCATGATGCAGAGGAAAAGCAAAGACAACTGCAAATCATGAAGACAAATTGGCCACTCATGGCCTGTCATTTGATGATGTAGCGATGTGCAAAAGAAGCTGATGCTCTTCACCTGGCCCACAGTTTGAAGAAACTGAGGAGTAGATCCATTGGGATCTGGAGTCTGCAATTCTTGCTGTTGCACCACACCATCTTCCGTAAGACAGAAGATCAGTGACAATGTGTGTGAGCTTCACTGACCTTTAGAGAGTGATGGCTGCCGCTTCACTTTGGCCTTGCAAATCTCACAGACATCTCTCCTGTGGCCAAACCTAAGCTGGAAAGGAAAAACTAGACAATGTAGTTCCATTTAACTAAATTGATGATGTACACACTATCACAGCAGGAATGTATCGTTATGTTAAGCCAAAGAGTTCAGCAACTTTTTGAAAATTTTGGAAATCAATCTGCTCCATCTTAATTATTCTATTTGGACTCATGATCACAGTCCTTTAATTCTTTGATTTGTGGGGAACTCTATTTTATTTTGACCTGTTGCTTAAAACTGCTAAAATTTCATACCTTACTTATGGGTTTAATTTCTATTAAGTGTGCTATTTTTTCTCTTGGTCAAGTTCCATTGTTTCTATATTTAATAGTGTGTTTGTTTGCATATAATAAAACCCAAATACATGACACTTGTGAAAAAAAGAAAATAGGACTAAAAATAAGGACTATATAATTTAATGACAGTTTTACTTATGCCTATTAAATTTCAGGATTAAGGCTCTTCATGCCAGTACTCCATGACCTAGTCCCATAATAACTAACAAACCATGGAGTCTGATGAAATTTGGAGGTTTTTCCATAATCTTGCAAAGTCTGAAAGATCTATCATTGGAAAATATTCTTAAAGTAGGAAACACATATTACATAATGCCAGAGTGTATTTGACATAAAAATTGACATTTAAGAACTTAGTCTGCTGCTTTAATTTGTATAGAAATTTTTTTAAAAATGTAGCAGCGGAAAATCTCTGCCTTTCATATCAGTCAACATGAAAGCTGTGCTTTAAAGGAAATCATGTCTTGTTCCAATTGTTATCAATGGTTCCTGCCAGTACTATATACCCAAGATTTTGAATGAATTTATTTAATGCAAGAAGCATGATGCTGCTGATTCTAAAATGCTAATTAAATTTTTATGGAATATCCAACTAGCCACTTAAAAAGTCTGTACACTGGTCTAATGGGCTTAAAGCATGTGTGTATTTTAACTTGCATTCCATATTATTCCATTTTTGTGAAGACTGAACAGTTATTACAGAATTAATAAGACTAAAATAATACATCTGCTAAAAGAAATTATTGATTTCAGGGTATTATTCCAAAATTGTGTTAGGAAAAGTAAATCAGAGTTTTTACATAAATTCCAATGAGACTCTATACCAAAACTGATCAGTCATCAGTTGGAATACAAATTTTAAAATTCTAAAGGACTTTTTATCAAAATATTTATTTTCAGTTATTTTTAACAACCTTAAATAATCCCCTGTAAGTCTTTCTTCCATTTTTTTATTACCATATTTTTTTCTTTCAGGCTCTTTTTCTCTTTAGTGTGCTCAGTTTCACTTACTCTTTCTTCTGTTTGCTTATTTAATTTCTGTTTTCAATTGTCAATAACCATTAAGCATTATTCTTCATCTCTATGCATTCTTATTCAACTCTAGGTAGAAATAAACATTTCCTTTTTTCTTCTCCACAGTAGTGCATATACATACTTTTATGACAGGCCCTATAATAATTGATTCCTCTTATATCTTTACATGTCTGTCACCTTGTACTATCCTGGAAGCAACTTGGAGTCAGAGACTATGTTTTACTTTAAATCCCCAATGTCAAGCACAGTAGCAGTAAAGCAGACAGTTACTGAAAGCTGAATAAGTAGATGCGTGAATGATAAAATCAAAGTGCCTCAGGAATCACAGATCGTTTTCCTCCATGCAGAAAGAGTAGTGTCATATATATTTGAGAATTCATGAAGCAGAAGTAAAACAATGTTTGTACAACGATTAGGAGCAAACTTCTAGAGAATGATGGTTCTGTATGGTCAATGCCTTTAGTCCTGTTATTGTTGTAACTGTTCATGCATGTAACTTTGTGAATGTGGGACAGAGGGGTAACAATTACCTTGAACAGCAAGCACATTTTGTCGGGTTAATTTAACAGTTCTCTCTTGTAGATCTCCCTTTCTGTTCACCGGGAATGAAAAATCTTCACTACAAATTAAGGAAAAATCATACAAAGGGTTAAGAATTACTGTGTTTTAAAAGGAAACAAGTTAAAATATAAATAAAATGTACATGAGATCAATGTAAAACTGCATGCCTATGATTCATTGTCTGGCTGTTGCTCCAGAGGCTAATGGATCTTTACATCAAAGTGGGAAAGAATTGACATGTGCTTATACAGTATTCTCTGGCCTCTTCAAGTTCCTGGTGAGACCTTCAGCCATATACATGGACAAGAGTGTACAAATGATGGTTTCTCCCAATTAATTCCTAGAACAGTCTTAGTTACAAAGGCTCAGACCATTTTTTGTTTCACTTTTAATACATGGCTAAGTTGAGAAATATACTAAGAAGAGCATCTTTTCTTCATTCACTCATTAGTATTGTAAGAGAAATGTTAGCTTCTATTGTAATAGAAGCTTTCTATTGTAATAGAAATGTTGGCTATTATAGCAAATGATATTTCTTAGTTTCCGTTTTATTTTATGTTATTGCTGTTGTCTTTCTATTGGTGAGTTTTACATACCATTTGAAAGATTGAAGGACTTTATTTGGCATGTTATAGAGGTGGATCAAATCAACCAAAAATTTACACATTTTTTTGTAACTTAGATGCACATCTAAAATTAAAATTGACTTGATAAGAGGAAGAATGTCTCCAAGAGGACCCTTGGTTTTCATTATGCAAAGGGAGGATGAAATTCTGGTATTCTGGTTTTAACTGGATATATATGTGTGTGTGTACTACATACACAGTGTTTTGCCAATTGCTTTTTAAGGATAAAAAGTTGACAATTTGTTAAAATCCAAAATGTATCTTCATAATAGCAAAAGTTAGAGGTTATCAATATTAGTTGATGTGGTTGAAACAAAGCAATCTTCACAGATATCCAAGAAAAGTATAGGTAACCCTTCCCTAAAAGGTCATAAAATTGATGTACCTCCATGTTTACTAAATAATTAGCCTCTGTTTTGAAAAACACAATTCTCAGGTCCTTATATCAGAAGAAAAAGAATGTTTCTTGAATGCTTGTAATCTGTCTTTTGATCAAAGATCATACAGAGATTTTGAAAGTCTTTATTTAGACTATTATAAACTTAATACATGTTAATTAATAAAACTGAGTGGTTTTGTTTATTTAATGTGTTATTTATTTAATGTGTTCAATTTAATTAATTTATTTAATGTGTTAAAAGGAAAAATATGTATATACACAAATGCATACACACCCACACACATACACATACACACACACACACCATTGATGTGATTTACAATTTCATTCTGTTCCTGAGAATAGATCAACTTTCTAATATTATGAGAGACAGTAAAAAACCATTTTTAGAAAAAAAAGATATAAAATTAGATATATGATTCCTGGCCCAAACATCCTCAGTAATTTCAGACTTGATGTATCTTATTGTATGCTACTTGATTTTGTAGCTATCTCAGTCCTAAAGAACATGTGAATAAATGATTTAATGCAGGCTCCAATGCCAATTCTTTAAATTGTTTCTATAGGTACATCGAACATAAACTCTTTTCGGTACAAAACCCATGTAAGACAGAGGCTATAGTAAGTCTATTTTAACAGGAATTCTGGTCTACAGAGAATGTGTTACATTGAAGTTACTATGCCTTTTTAATTAAAAATAATTTTCAAGTTTATGATATCCCTAGGGTGTCATAAAATCAGAGTTTGTAATCATCAAGATAGACTGTTTACCATATGGTTTCACATAGTATTATGGCTTTGTAAGTAACAGTTTTGACTTTAAGTATATGTTTGTCAAATATGCTGAAAGGACATTATGTGCTTTTTCAGGTTTAAAGAAAGGAAAAACATGTTAATTCAACATTTTTACATATCTATATCTGTTTCTTGTAATCTCTTATCCTCATTAATGGAATGCCCTGAGGGGCACTTAAGCATCAGTTGAAAATTCATTATGACTTTATTTTCTTCCCAGAAAAAATGTCTCGATCCATTTTCATCCTTATAAATTATAAACTGCTGCTGCCCGTCACTGAGGTTTTAACTGCACTGAGGCAGAGTTCTCAGCTTGTCGGGTATTAATAATGGCTCTGCCTGTCTGCCCTTCAGCTGAGACATTAAATGGAGGTCTCATCCACTTGCTTCTAGTGGCTTCTCAAGTGGAGTTAAAGATCACATCACGCTTTTCTGAAAGAGGATGGGGCAACCTCAGAGCCTTGACCTTCAGTTTCAAAACATGTAATACACAAGGCTGGGGGTAAGTCATTGCTTCATGTCTGAAGCTGCCAACTTGATTTCCATGAGTTGCGGAATCTTCAGAATCAAAACAATGAATTCAAATTTCACTCTAGGATATTTTGAAATTATGAAACATAATGCAATCTCTTTTTATTCTATTTCCCAGTGCTATAAGAGGAATAGGCATATTGCTAATTTGATGAGAAATAACTTTTCCTTTATAGCTAGATTTTAATTGTCTACAAAAAATGCCTTTCAAGAACCCATTACCTAAGTAAGTTACGACATTGTAAGGAAGAGGCATAGAAGCCCCACCGGTTAAAACACCAAGTCTATATTTCAGACACCACATTAGATTAGAAGCCTTAAAAGAAGATAGAACAGTCCAAGATACATTCCAAGGAATATTCTCATCTCATTTCAAATGAATTTTTATTATTTGCATACTACTTGAAGTAAGTAAATATGCTCAAATTTTACTTGAGGATTTAGTATTGTCCAGTATAAGAGTAATTGGTGGAAACAACCGAAATGTCTATTAACTGAAGAATGAATAAACCAAATGTGGTATAGCCATACAATGGAGTATTGTTCAACCATAAAAAGGAAATGAATAGTGATACAGGCTACCTCGTGGATGAACTTTGAAGACATCATACTTAGTGAAGAAGCCAGACACAAAAGACCACACAGTGTATGACTCTATGTATATAAAATATCCAGAACAGGCAAATCTATAGAGACAGAAAGCAGTTTAATGGTAGCCAGAGACTGGGGGCAAAGGAGCATGGGTAATGACTGCTTAATTGGTGTGGGTGATGAAGATAGTCAAGAACTAGATAGTAGTGATTGTTGTACAGCCTTGTAAATATTAAGTGGCACTAAATCGTACCTTTTAAAATGGTTAAAGTAGTAAATTTCATGTCAAGTGTATTTTACCATAAAATTTTGTGAATATGGGGTTTAAAAAGTAATGAATAGATAATTTGCATTTTAAAATTGGGATGAAATAGGAATTATCAAAATAATGCAAAGCAAACTCATTTGGATTACATGATGAGAATCATATCTTCCCAGAATATAAATGTTTTAATTTTCCTGAATACTAAAAGAAACTAAATGTTATCACATGATTGTATGACATGAAACAGAATAATGAAAGTGATCACCATCTATACCTTGCTTGCAACTTAACAGTCATAGGTAAATACCTTGAAAGCAGGTTCTTTCTATTTCAAGCTATTTCCCCCAGTCCCTAACAAAGATCCCACCTCATATTGCTTAAGCAAAATATATTAAATGTACAGAAATGAATGAAAAAGAAACACTATTATTTTAAAAAGAACCAGTCTATAATTTTAAAGAGACCTCTTTTAAATAAAACTCCAAATGTGCAGATACATAAAATCAAAGAAAGATAAATTTCTCCAAATACTTATTATTTCAGTAAAGATATCCCATCAGGCTCTTTGAGGTATCTCAGGAGAAAGCCCTGAGGCTACCTCAATAATTGTAGACCACCTTCTTCGGGCATCTGTAATAAGAGTAAGATCACTTTTAACTTATCCAAATCAAATAATATACTACACTTTGCCTTGTCACCCAGTACAGCAAGAAATGTAAAACATTGTTTTCAACTTTATAGAGCAACACATTTCAGAAATCACTGAAAGAACGTTTATGTTTTAAGAATTTCTTCCTTATCACCACTCTCCCTACCATGACTTAACAAAGAAGCCAACCAGTTTAAATGTATGACTCATATAGACTTCTAGGCCATTTCATTAAACCCTAATATGCTACTATTATTCGAGAAATAGATCTCACTGGCACTTTGGATTTGAAAGGAATGAAAAGTTGGTGGAAATAATTCAAAGATAATAGACACAGGAGGAAGACAGAGAGAGATAAAAACTGTTATCTCTAGTTTTTTCTAGATGTGTGCAATATTTGATTTGGAAACTGTGAATCAGATTGAATTCTTTCAGCTCTTGTGTTTTTATAATCATGTGTCCAATAACATGTTTTCTCTTCTCCAAGGACCAAACCAGGGTCACTCTGAGCTGAAAGAAGGAAATAGTTACCAAACATTTTTAGAATAATTTCCTCAAGGAGAAGGAGGAGGAAAAGGATATGGGAGGACCACCTCTGTAAAATTTGGGCTTAGCATCTGTAATTGAAGTGATAACTTTGACAGCCAGGTAGCTATTTCTAGTACATCACAGCTCTTCATAAAACTCCCTGTGTTCAAGGTGAGAGGCTGAATAAAAAAGCTATAATAGAAATAAAGCTGGAAGAAGGAAAGAAACTTTCTGTACAAATACATTTTAAGTACACTTATTAAGATAAAATAATTTTTACTGTAAATATTTCATGCTGAGTCAGATTTTTCCAATGTATGATCTCCTACCTGGAAATAAATTAGGAATTTTTGAAAGCTGCATGAATATTTTCAAACCAGTGGCAGAAAAATGTATTAATGGTACATTAAGAGGCTGAAAAATAAAGAATTTCCAAAAATGCCTAACTTGGTCTAGGTGAATAAAATGTTAACATCAACCAGTCAACTCAATTATAAGGTAAAAAGAAAAAAATATCAATTAGATTTATTAAAAACATTTCAAAAAATAAAATCAATTACTTGGTATTATGTAGCCAAATGATTAGCAAATTGATGAAATTCCCTGGTTTCCTTACTTTCAAAGACTTTGGAAAATATTATGCGAATGTGGCTTTACCCACGTTATACACAAATACAAAAATATAAATATATATATATCTAAAATAATATGGTGAAAATCACCCAAGAGTTACATGGAAATATGGAAACCGTGGTGACACCAAGTTAATTAATAAAGGAATAAAGAGCAGAGTACCTTTTCCAGAACACCATTATTATAAGAGATGACATAAGATGCTAGGCACTTTATTCTCTTTGAATATTTGATAGTAAAAGTAATAACCAATGTGTACTGGTTAATTACAAGTGCGCTGCCTCACTTAATTTTTAAAACAGACTAAGACACAGAGACTTCAGTTGTCTTGCTGGAAGTCAAGAATCTAGTAACTGGAAGAACATTGATTTAAACCTATGTCATCTGAAGCCAGAGCCAGTGCTCTGAGATGTTATTCTGTCCCTATGAGATAGCTCTAAAAACAAGAAGCTTGATGTGCAAAGAATTTGCAATACATTTATCTCACATTTCTAACTAACTCAAAGTGGTGGGGCTGATTATACAAATATTGCACTTTTCATATGTTCCAGGTCCTTACCTAAAAAATGTATAAATTTAAATATGCAACATAGGAAATCAACATTCAAATTTTTAGTGGTTGAGGATATTTAGAATGAAGCCTCAGTCTCAGACGAGTCAGGAGACTGTTTCTATACAAATTCTAAAATGAAGATAAAAATATTTTAGTTCTTTTTAAAAGTGCCATTAAGAAGTAATATGAGGGCTTCCCTTGTGGCGCAGTGGTTGAGAGTCCGCCTGCCAATGCAGGGCACACGGGTTCGTGACCCAGTCCGGGAAGATCCCACATGCCGCGGAGCGGCTGAGCCCGTGAGCCATGGCCGCTGAGCCTGCGCATCTGGAGACTGTGCTCCGCAACGGGAGAGACCACAACAGTGAGAGGCCTGCATACGGAAAAAAAAAAAAAAAAAAAGGAAGTCCAGTGTTTGGGACTCTGAGCTTCCACTGCAGGGGGCATGTGTTCAATCCCTGACCAGGAAACTAAGAACCAGCATGCAGCAAGGAACAAACCCTTCCTGCTCCCTGGAATGCAGGAATGTCATGTGATAGGAAACTTCATATTAAATTCATTCCATATCTGCTTTCTTTCTACTCTTCTTCATTTCCTCACCCTCTCTATCGCCTTATTATTTCCCAAGTCCTCCAGCCCAAAGGGAGTCAGTAAAAAACAGAGTTTGAGGTCTATATCTTGAAGCATAATAAAGTGGGAAAGGGACTGGTTGTAGAAATCGGAAACCTAAGTGTTATTCTTGATTTCACCACCATCTATCTAGCTTTACTACCCTGGGAAATCATTGAATTTCTCTGAGACTCTCTCTTCATTTGTAAAATGACAGTAATTATACCTGCTCTGAGTTTCTGTGAGAATCAAATGAGATAACGTGTGTGAAAATGCTTTGTGGGTTGCCCAAATGTTAAGTTGCTCTTTTTGGTGAAGATAATTTCATAATGAACCCCTTCTCAATATGATTATAAATCTAAAAGCCATGAAAGCTTTTTTAAAAATAATGTATTTTGACATCCCTGATCTTATTACCTGCCTAAAAAAGTTGTGAACCAAAGTGATAGTCACGAGAGAGACAGATGCAGAGATCAGGGTTTAGCTCCAGTACGGGGAGGACCAGGCCTAAATTCAAAGGAGGAAGATTAGTGAAGACAGAATACCCCATGAATGCTGAGTCAGCAAGCCTGGCTGGCATGCTAGCATTTTTCAAATAGATAGAAATGCCATTTCTTCATTTTTTAAAGTGTTCTGAATTTCTGACATTTTAGATATGTACATATTTAATTATGCCATTCAAAGATAAATGTGAATGACTTGAATAGGTCAGCCACTCTTACACTATTGTTATCTATTATGATGAATAAAATCAATGTGCTAAAAACTTTTCCTTCTATAACAATTGTTCAAATGAGTTATTTTATTTCTCTATGTATATAAACAAAATTCTCAGATACAAAATCATTGCATTAACTATAAAGAAACATTAAAAGAAAAAGAAAATTCAGAATTTATTTGTCATTGATGACTAGCCAATTTCTCAATGAATTTCTCTGCTTCAAAGAGTTGTATGCCATTAAAACATACGCGCGTAAAAACATTAGAAAACAGAAAACAGTAAGATTAATTCAAACACAGATTTATCTACCAATCATATTCAACATTCCTCTAAGAATTGTGAATAAAAAATTAGGAAAAGTTCTAACTTTTAAAAAGACTTAAATGTGAATATTTATTTTCCTCTTAATAACTAGTAGTGGAAAAAGCCTTAAATGTGAATATTTATTTTCCTCTTAATAACTAGTAGTGGTCTGGCTACTGTGTTATTAGAAAGGGAAGACATAATACTTATGACATAGATTTAAGAAAGGAACAAAATGAGGAAAATATATAGCAGTTAAACAAAGCACAGGAGAATTGGAGCTGTGATTCCATACTTCATTTTCAAAAAAAGAAGACCAAGTATCCTTTCAAGTTTTGTTCCCCTTGAGTCTCCAAAATAGAACACTGTATTGAAATCAGCAGGTCATGCACAAGAAGATGGTTTAACTGCTAATTAACACTAGATGATATACTGAGAATTACATGCTAATTAATTCTCTGTAGGTCTAAATGCCCTTTCTTCTATGTCATTGTCAATGAACATATTAGTATGAAGTCTAAGATAGCATGTTTGCCAAATGAATTAGCAATCAATGGAAATTGTGTGTCCAAAATTTGACATATTAGAAATTTTTTAAATATGAGGATGATTAAAGTACAGAAAACTGCTTACTGGAAAAAACTCACAGACATTAATATAAATGTCAATGTGGATATTTTTGAAAAAAAACCACATTGCCACAAGAGAAAGGAAAGAGAGTGAGAAAGGAATTCAAAATCTAAAGGATCCCTTCTTGTAAACCCTTCATTTCAACAGAGTTGGACATGTCTCCAGTCAAAGAGCGTTGTGTCAGTGTGACCCAACTCTATCTTGATGAGTGGTTTCATAAAATCCCTTTAAGAATACTTCTTCCAGCCATCTTTTCAGGTGCCTCTTCAGATCGCAGAGAGTAATGAGGCAGAACATGCCTGATTGTTCAAAGAACATGATTTCCCTTGGGGGAAGGTATGCCCACAGATAACCTGGGTTTTGAGGCATAGCCAGAGATTGAGTAATTTCACTATATATTCCTTCCAGAAAGCGCAATATTTTTAATTGCGGTCACCATGTCTCACTGGTTTGTTAATACCCTTCATCACTGCTTCCTCTGTACTCTTCCAAGGGCAGAGAGGTTCACCTGTTTAAGAATCTCCCCACCACAAATAATAACTATCAAAAGGATTTTAAACCTCTGTGGTCGATTCTTTTGTAAAAGCCCCACTGTCTGTTGGTCTTTAAGATGTTATTTGTCTGCTTATTTATTTATTGCTTTCATGCATTATTCTATTTGTTCGCCATTTTAAAAATACCTAAATATTTTACAATCATTAAAGCTGGCTGGAGAGCTTTTAAAAAAAACGTTGCAAAAGAGTTTCTAGCAAAAGACTCCCTTTTGGTGCTGGTAAGGTTGAAATGTGACTGAATATAACAATTATAATTTTTCACTTGCAAAATAATTCATCTCTTGAGTAAATATTAGCTGTGCATACATTTTTTAATAAGGATAAAATAGGCATAGAAACTCAGAAATGATAATGTGCACCCAATAAGGCATATCACACAAGGGAATGTTTGTATTGACAAATATTTTTTTAATAGCAATGCCATTTAGAAAGGGCAAATTAAAGTCCCACAAATGAATGTACTCTGTGTTTTAGCTAACAGAATTGGCACATATTCAAAATCGAAATGAATTTTCATTGGTAATATTTATTTAAAAAGTCAAGGTATACAGTAATAAAAGAACTTTGAAGTTTGAAAGATCAGGGTTTGATGGCTAACCCTGCAACTTAATTGCTTTGTGATCTTGCATAAGTTTCTAAACTTCTGTCCTTAAGTTCCCACATATGTAAAACAGATATAGTAATACTTGCAACAGTGGTCTTGTGAGAATGAAATAAGGAAATGGAATTAAATTATCTAGCCTATTGCCTGGCTTATAGAAGGCAACAAATGTTAGAAAATAATGAGTGTGATAAAAATAAACATTTTTTCCCCTTTAATCAGTGGTCCCATATTTAGGTTTAACTGAGTGTTAGCCAATACCGTTACTGAAAAGTAATGAATAAATAACACTAACATGCAAAGCTAATGCCATGAAAAGAATCATAGGTCCTGGTCAATAGCCATGAATATCAATGTTTAATTCAATTAATTATGGCTAAGAAAACTTAGTTTGGTCCTGGTGTGTTATTAACTATCCCAGTCCTATTTTACCTTTGGGTGTTTGTTCAAGAGAGGAAATGTATAGTAGTTAAATGCATATGCACATGTCTTTTGGGGTCCAGACTCTGTAGATTCTAATCCTGGTTTTAACATCAATAGCTGTGTAACCTAGAGCAAATTGCCTAATTTCTCTGTGACTCAGTTTCCTCATCTGTGAAATGATGATAAAAGTCGAATATACTTCATAGAGTTTTGAGGGCATTAAATGAGTCAAGGGTAATAAATATTTAGAATAGTTATCCAGTACGAATTAAAAAGTTCATTTATTATTATCTGTAAACAAAGGTAAACTGTAAATCTCAAAAGTTTCCTCAAGCTCTGTGATTCTATGATTTGGAAGGTGCCCTACTCTTACTAACATGAATAATTTTCCCAAATCTGACAATCCTTTATCATTTTATTTCCTCTCTGCATTACTCTCTTTCTAAGCCTGAGGATAAGTATTGAAGACAACTTGCCCCCATATTCCTGTTGTAACATATACATATTATAGACCTAAATATGTATATGGTGTGTCTGAAAATTGTCATGATTGAGATATAATCAGCCTATTGTTCTACTATCACAGAATTCAAATATACCCTACTAGCAATATAAAATAGTACAGTATGACATTCTTTTCCTAGTGGCATCGAGTTAACTAATCAAGTTAGGAGTGGAATCAAGGTAAGGAGTGCTAGAGATGTTTAAAGAAATTTAATTGCTCCCTAATATATCTAAATGTCCCTTACATTGTTATATGCCCATACAGCTTCACCTTTCTCTAAAATTTATCTCCAACTTTTCTTCTTAATCTAGGGAAACTCTTTCACTCTGGAAGTGAAGATTTGTGCCTTAGGGGGAAAAGAGGACAACTCAGAGAAATCTGGGGACAGATATGAATATGAGACAAAAGAGTGATACTTGGGAGAACTTGCTAGTAACATGGTATCAGTAATGGTATGAATTTAATAAATATGTTAAGCTTCTTCCTAACAGTGATTACTCAAGTCATGCAATTTTATATTTCATATTAGTAGCCATTGGCTCAATATTCTCAGTCTGTTTGCACTCCTCTCCACTCACTTCACCCATTCTGATAAGACATCCTCTTATTTCCTTGCAATTTGTCCTTTGCCCAAATACATTTATATTACTCATTATCCCCGGAACAAAGGTCCCAATCCATGCCCCTGTGAAATCTTCATTAACTAGTTTACACAAAGAGAAGCAAAAAAATAATGGAGGGTTTTTACTATTTCAATCATATATTACACAGCCACATGTGCACATGACTCTAATTATATGTCTTGTATATACTTTATTATACACTTGATCATCTTACTTGCACAGAGTATACACATCAACATTAAAAATATAAAAATTTTAAAAATATACATTGATTTTTCACATTTATCTCCTAAAATTCCACTAATCTAAGAGGAAAGGCAATATTAAATTGGTAAACAAATCTATCCACAAGAGAAAAAGAAATTAAGAGAATAGGGACATGTGCATACTGCTATATTTAAAATGGATAACCAACAAGGACCTACTGTATAGCACAGAGAACTCTGCTCAGTATTATGTAACTACCTAAATGGGAAAAGAATTTGAAAAAGAATAGATACCTGTACCTGTATAACTGAATCACTTTGCTGTACACTTGAAACTAACACAACATTGTTAATCAACTATACTCCAATATAAAATAAAAGAAGTTAAAAAAAAAAGAGAGAGAGAGAGAGAATGGGGAAAAAAATCAGTGGATAAAGGATTTCAAAAAATTTTCATGGGTTAGAAAGCAGATGAAGGAGTGGAAAATGCCTTATCATAGAGGAGGAAGCAATAGTCTAATTGCCTATAGAGAAAGCTATCTGCAAGAAGTGAATCAATCTGTGGCTAGAGCCCCAGTAAGGCAAGAAATAGGTATGGAACTCAAAACAGAGAAACCAGTCAAAAATGTGGATACAGGCCTTTCTCACCTTCTGAGATGGCCCACCCTCTGTCTGTGGAGTGTATTTCTCTCTAAATAAATCCACTTCTTACCTATCACTTTGTCTCTCACTGAATTCTTTCTGCAATGAGACACCAAAAACTTGAGCTTCATTAAGTCCTGAAACCAGGTGTGTGATCTCAGTTGGAAGGCTGTGTGTTTTGGTCAGGTTCGAGTCCCTGCCACGTGGGTTCGAGTCCCTGCCACGTGGGTTCAAGTCCCAGTCTGGGTTTTGGCTGGGTTCCAGTTCCGGTACATGGGTTCAAGTCCCAATATGAGGTGCACAGTTTCAAAATGACTCATCAACACATAGAAGAGTTGACTCTGAATTCAGTACAATATCATTCTATTTCCTTACCACATTAGGACATTCCTGGGTACTAGTAGGTTGGAGTCACCACAAAGTATAGGAAGGATGCTGCCAGTGAAAATGGACTGTCCTAGAACAGGGCTGCAGTCTTCTGGTTCTGATACTAACTGCTCTGGGGATCTCGGGTTGTCACTCATCTTCTTTGACTCAATGTTCTTATCTAGTTAATGGGAATGAATGACTGGTATATATTAGGTATGCAAATCTCCTTTCCTTAGGACAAAGCTTAATTTTCTTCCTTCTTTCCTAGCTGGGGATGGGTAGAAAGTCATTCCAGCTCTCTGTCCTTCCTTAAAGAAAGCCATCAGGGCAGAAGGCACAAGGGGACGAGGAATGTGATAATACTATGCAAACCAAATATCTTTGGAGTTGTGATATTGTGATTTATAATAATAAATATATATTTGGTCTTTGATCATGTTCCTGGCAAAGAGCTACTAAAGCCCTTGGAATTTCCTGTGATAAGTGATTAAAGTGTCTTTGTTATGTTAATGAGGTGACTTTTGTAAAGCCCTTTTGGTGACCTAAAGATGGGGGCTGTTTGCCAGGGGAATCAATCACACAATTTGAGAGCTGGGACTTTCAGTAACCAGCCCCACCCCCCAACCTCCAGGGAAGACAGAGGGACTGGAGGTTGACTCAACTGCCAATGACCATTGATTTAATCAACCATGCCTATGTAATGAAGCCTCCATAAAACACCCAAAGGACAGGGTTTGGAGAGTTTCTGGGTTGGTAAACACATGGGGTTTCAGGAGCAGTGGATAGGGCATGGAAAAAAAAAAAATGTGGATACAGTCAGTTGACTAACACCTACTTCTCCCTTACCCCTCAAAACATACATATTGAAAGAGTGTTATGTTTCTGGAAATAATAACGCTGACAGACTTTGGTCTCAAGGACTCTAGGCTCAGTGGAGGGCTGGGATATGGGGCTGAAAGTAGAATATATAAAGGTCTAGTATTGAACAGTGGAACCTCCAGCCCTTCTCAATGTCTATCCTTTATCCTAACTACCAGAACTCCTGCTTTAAGGTTTAGAACCCCCAGCACGAGATTGAAGAATTCTTATCTTGAAAAATTCAATTATTCCAAATATCAGCACTGGAGGTTCCCTCCAATGATCAAGCTTGCTCATCCCTGGGTCATCCATGGTAACTGTCAACAATCCCTGGTCATTGGAGGAAAGACTCAGCCTAAAAAAGTGAGACCAAAGCACACAGTAGAAGAAAGAAACTTTGGGGATACAGAAACAAAGTAGGGAGCAGGAAACCTAAATGTATAATTTGTATCCTAAAAGAAAGAAGATGTCCCATTTATGAAACAAATGCAGGGTGCTTTTAAAAATAATAAAAGTAGTAACCAGGAAACAGGAAATGACCCTCGCAAATCAAAAACAGGATCACTGAAATTAAATACTACTACTAATAATAATGGCAATGGAAAGGTTGGATCATTCATAGAATTTCCTGAAAAGCAGGATAAACCTATTTTTTAATGTTAAAAGGAAAATAAAAAATTTTAAATTAGAGATTTAATTAAGAGTATTCAAAATCCAACAAATAGAATAAAACAGAGAAAACCAATCATACAACACTTTCCCATAACTGAAGGTTTTCTCCAAACTGAAAGTCCAAGTACTCATTTCAAAACACCTGAAAAAGAGAGGCAGATGGTAGAGTGGTTATGCATATGGAGTCTAGCACCAGACCACCTGGATTCATCACCCATCTGCACCACTTATCAGATGCATGACTTTGACAATTCACTTGGTGTCTTAGTGCTCAGTTTCCTCATTTGTAAAGTGGGATTGATGTTGATAATATCTATCACCTAAGGTCATTGTGAGGATTAAATTATTATTAAAATGCACACAAAGTTCATGATGTAGTATCTTAGAGTAAGTAATCAAGAATATATTATTATTATAATTATCATAAGAGTTTTAGTGGTGGAGTGGGAAGAGTTTACATATAAAGTGTCAGGACTGGAATGGCATCAGATTTTATAAACAACACACTAGAAAAAAGATAAAGCAATGCTTTCATAAATTTGAGGGGAAAATATTTTTAACTTAGCGTTTTAGAAGCCAAGCTAACATTTAAGTGTGAGGGTGGAACAAAAGTATTTTTAGGACTTCAGAATTGTCACATTTTTGTTGTTTTGTTTTGCTAAACATATAAGCATTCTTTTTTAGGAAATTCCTGGAAGACTTGCTACCTCAAAGCAAAAATATAAACAAAGAAAGAAGATATTGGGAAGCCAGAATCAAAAGCTCCAACAAAGGATAGTAGTAAAAGAAGTCTCAGGATAATAGCTGTGCAGCAGGCCTAGAAACCAATGTAAATTCATTCATGTAAAATCAGATGTCTATAGGCAAAGAGATTGTTAGAAAAAAAAAGAGAACTGAAACTTATTTCATGTATTGGACCATTTGGAAAATATTATTGAGATGGGTATAACCCATGAGTCTGAGCATTATGGAAGATTCACTGTAAATAAAAACTAAGTGAATTTTTAAAACACACAAATATTAGTTGGCAGTAAAACAATAACATATACAAGAAAAAAAATCATAATCTATTACTTGGTTCAGAAGTAAATTCCATTTACAAAATCATAGTATTTATTTAACTAAATCCCTGCTGTAACTCTCCCAAAGAGGGGGGAGGTGATGAGGTAAATCATTATTTTCCATAATAGGTTGTAGTGGGCTAATATCTGACACTTAAGAGCTAAGAAGGAAATAAAAGTTTAGAGTGCTAAATAACAGAAGAAAACATGAAACAAGTTAAAATCTGTTGCTGGGTAACATGACAGAGATCAGGAAGAATGGAAATGTATTCTTAACAGGTTTTATAGTATGAGTTGAAATTTTAAATTATGTACCTGTATTAAATGAATACAATTATAGGTTAATTATAAAATAATATTTCATTAAAACCTTCTGACTCTCTGATGTAATTTTCCTTCAACTCTAGAACCTCTCAGCTTAGCTAAATATTTCATATTTTACCACTTCTTTCTTTGACCACCTTGTTAGACTTCATGTTCTCTTATAAATTTCCCTTTTTCTTATTTCAGAACCTGCCAAAGACCCTGTGGATTATAACAGCAGGTCTTTCCCATTAATGCTACTTGCAGAGATGCCCAAAATATTCCTGATTGATTGAAGCCTGGTTTGCTAGTCCCTCACTTTTGGGAACACTAAATTCCTTTGCAAATTAAAAACAAACACAGCTGAACTATCTTATGTTTAATTTAGCCTAGCCCAGATTAATGGAACTTCAGGCAGTTTGGAACCCTTAGGAACTTTTCTGGGTTAATTATAAGAACGTACATATTGGCACCAACTTCCCTCCTTTAAATCATTATTTTAAGCACCATATTTTTTCATTCTAAGATGCTAGATTTTTAGAGTGAGTTTCAGTGTTTGTGGGAGGCCTTAAGAGTGTAGAAATATAGAGTAGATAATAAGTATAAATAAATGAATTATTGTCATAAAGAAGCTCCTCTCTAAAAAATTACATCAGATTTGCTTACAAATTTTTGCCATAAATAATTAGTAATTACTAACATATGGGTCAGTATATATATATATATATTATATATATATATTATATATATATATATAAATTTACACATATATATAAAATTTGGTGCAGCTGAATTGACTATATCTGCCTTTTTTTCCTCCCCACTGTAATAAACACACATAAAGGCTTTCCTTTTGTTCTAAAGCTACAGCTGCAATGTACAACTTGTTTCTTGGTTCTGCAATGTTGAAGACTGGCTGTTTAATATAATATGCCCCCTGCCTTTGCACAAAAAGAAAAACAAACCAAAAAATAAAAACGGGGCAAAAATCCTCACCCTGTTTTATCAAGCTTACAACAATATAGTCTGGGGAGCTATTACAGTCTCAAAAAGTTCATGCCTATGTCCCAGAATGCCTTTATAATATTTCTTTGGTCCTGATTTTCAGAGTTTTTTAAAAAAAATATTAATTCTCTTTGCTGGGTATTAGGGTCTCCTGCTACTTATTCCAAAATACTGCTCAGTGGAAGAGTGACCACAAATATTTTCTCTAAGATAATAGTATTCTAGGGTCTCCATTATTTCTAGGGTTCCCATATGGTCCCATTTGCCTGAGACAGTCCAGTTTACATGTTTCCCAGCAAAATTAAAAATAGTAGTCAATTTCACTAACAAAATTGCCTGAATCAGGTTGTTAGATATTGCATATGTAAGGAGGTAGTGGATCCAAGTTAGGTCCTTAGTTTTTAAAGAATGAAATATGCAAATATTCTAGATCCAGGCAAGAGAAACAGACTAGAGTTTGGAAAAGTAAAAAGAAACAAGCATTCGAGGTAGAACATAACACAGTTCTAATATGAGTTTAGAGAATCTTTTGAATCATGTGGACCAATGAGAAACACATTAACAAACTGAATCCTGACATCAGACTTACACACACACAAAATGTTTTCAACCTGGTTTGAGATTCTTAGTTTGCAATGGGAAGCATGTTGTGATTGAGAACATCAGACCTATTGTGATTCCTATATATTGACTAAGAAGGGTCAGGAATCTTACCTCACAGGCTATCTTGTGTGAGAACCATGTAAGAACTAACAAACTATAATCACTCGGACCTCTGCTTTGAACAGCCACTTGTAGCCATATTGGCCTCACATTCTACTTCAACAAACACAAAATATGTTATAGAAATGGAGAGGACAGAGCAGGTCACTCTTACTAGAATGGAACCTGGTGATAAAGGAAAGTTTTCTGAAGATAAAAAAACATTTTATTTAAATATTTAAAGATGAGTTGAAATTTGCAATATCAGGGAAGGAGAAGTCAAAGTCTATTTCAGACCCATCTTAGTCCAGGGGTATGGCTAAAAGTGCAGTTCACGCCCAGACCCATCAAACCAGGGCACACAAATATTATGATCTTAATTTCACAGGCAAGATTGTATTTGTCCTAAGCACTAGTACACTACACTTCAGTAGCAGAAGCTGCAGGTTACACTTTATACATATATTTTCCCCTTGTTCTTTAATTAAAAATAATAATAATGATCTAGGCACATGGATTTACTGTTTCAATCTCCATCCACCTTTGTCACTAGCTGTAACTGTATGAATTAACATAAATGGAATTGTTACATTGTTAAATGACGCTTCTGTGAGGTGCTTACTTCAAAAGGTAAGGAGTATACCCTTTTCTCCTCCATTTCCATTTCTCCATCTGCTACCTGGAGTGTGGTTGGGAGACTGGGGTTCTAGCAGATGATTTGAATCATAAGAACAGGAGCCACAGAAAGGGATGGTGGAGCAATTGAGCTGGAAATTACCTGAAGCCATTCTCTCAGTCTTGGATTTTCTGTCTCTGTATTTTAATCAAGAGAAAAAAGACATATCTCACTTTTATATTAGCCAAACCTAATCTTAACTAATAAAACTTCTCAAGAATTACCATCAATTTAGGGAGATCATATATATAAATGCCTGGCCTTATGTCAGTTCCAGTTCATCTCTGAAAATTGTACCTGAAAAATGAGTCATATTGAACTAAAAATATTTTAACTATGTTTTCTGTTAAATGGTTGTATTTTAAAGCACATCCTTCCCCATTTTGAGTCAAGCTGAATATTCAGCTCTACTTATGAGTACATTTTAGGGAAAAATCATTTAAAAACCTTTGTGTTTAATGATACAAAGAAATAGCAATCACTTTTTAAAGATGTTGTGAGGGCCTAGATTTTAAATCAGAACAACAATGCCATTTCAAGCAGTGATGGACTAGCCTCAGAAGGATTAGGATTTGGGTTCTAATTTGCAAACAGGGCTTGTGTTTGGATTAGGATTTGACTCCAATTTCTCTTTATGGATTTAGGTAAAGCTTTTATTAATCACTCTCCTAAACAGTGGCTTGAGTCTGTGTGGTATGGGACCATAGATATGTTTTTATTTGATAAACTCAAACAAATAAAAACTCTATGAGTGATCCTGGCTGTTACACCTGAATTTCTGCTTCTTAGATGCCAGTTGCTTTTTAAGAAAACATGTCAGTTTTTAGGAGTCCATAATTCAATACTTACAATCTATTTGGAGTCATTATATTGCAAATGTCCATGTTGAAATTATTTGGAAGAATTTATTTTTTAAGTCAAATTTCTTAAATGTGTGTGTATATATATCCACATATTTATATATTATTATACTCTATATATTTGTTTATATTTAAATATGTGAATATAGATATGAAATAAACATTCAAAGAATTTTAGGCAAGCAAAATTCTCTGTAATAAAATTATAATAAAATTATGGTAATACTCTAAGACAACACATATGTGATGGCACAAATTTTCACATAACTGCTAATTCCGATATTAAGCCATAAACAATTAGCACCTAAATGCCTCCCAGTCCGCTTTCTCAAATGGGGACATGCTAAATTTCTCTTCTGTGTGTGGAGAGAGGGTAGAGATGGACAGATTAAATATGAATACATATGCCTGAGTCCACCGCAGGAAATGCTAATTAATGTGTCTTAATGGAGACCAGGCATCTGCATTTCTGCATTTAAGAAGCGCCCCAGTAAACCTGATGCTTTTCCATATTTAGAGTCACAAGTGCAATTCTGTGGCTAATTTTGTCTTCTCAACATGATGGAAAAATCCCTTAAAGTTTTAAGAACTGCCCTTATATTTCTTTTGATTGCTCAGTAGCAACTAAGACAATGCCAAGCACACAGTACCACTTTAATAATATTAAATAATAATTAAATAATAATATGATTTAGTGGCTCTATCTTTATCTTCTGAGTTTTTTTTTCAACTTGGCCTTCTACCCCTGAGTACCTCTCTGTCCTGGAATAGAGAAGACTGTAGTAGAATTTAAATATAAATATAATATATCAATAATATACTATATTATAGGTATAACTATATATCTATATATATCATATATGGCACAAAGCATCTCAGCTGTGGGAACCCTACCTAAGAGAACTGGACACAAGAAAGATAGTTTTCTACCAGCATGGAGGGGAATAAGACGAATGAGGAGCCTTGCTCCCCCAAGTTGTCACTGAAAGCAATGTCTCATGATCCAAGTTGTGTTGAATGTAGAAGGTAGCAAGGAATTCACGGACCATATGGTTATTGGTAGTACAGATTGCTCAGCAAATGGTGTAAAGAGTGTCCTGAAATGAGCAGAAGGAGAGCAGACTATAAAGGAATAGCTAGAGCATGAGCGTGAGAGATGAAAAGGGCAGGCAAAGGCTCTGAGCAGAAGTGGGGCAGCATCCTTCCTTGGGGACTCCTGGAGAGATGTGGGCTATTAATCCTGCAGCCCTAGAGGAAAACAGAATAATGACCTTGCCCATGACCACGAGTCTAAGGAATGTCAGACTATATACATGAAAGTAATTAGGGACTCTTACAAGTATTGATGGAGCATAACTCCTAAAACGATGGATATTTCCTATTCACCCATGGAATGTTGCTGAGAATTGAGAAATAGGAAATGATATAAATGTGACTATGAATGTATTCAATAGTTAAAATGATCTATTATATTAATAATATATTGTGGAATTAGTATTGTCTTTTTCTAAAGAGCAATGTGGAATAAAAGTTACTTGTTTCATTTTACCTCGCTTTGTATTAAAAAGGAACCATGAGATTAAAAACAATATTACATAGACACAAAGAACTTTATTATGTGTAAAAATATTTGTTCTTTCAGCTGCTGTGCTTTGTCTGTACTGATAAGCAAGTAAATACAACTAAATACACATAGCACCTTTTAGTGAGCTGATTCTATTAACTGAACGAAGGGCCCAATAAGACTCTATTTAAAAATATTTCCTTCTCTATCATATGGGGCAGATGTTCTCTGTTGTGTTTTCTTTCCAGTCAATATAAAAAGCTAAGGATTCTCCTATTTGTTGTCATTTTGTTTTTGTTGAACTACTGAGTCTATCTTTAAACATCTGACCCTAATTTTTTGTTACATGAAAAACATGTAACAACATGTTTATTTTCTAAGAAATAATGTAAGGTTCCTATGTGCATTCTATTCTTCACTTTAATTTCAAATGATGTCAGCAATGGATTGTCTCTTTTTCCCTTTTGTAAAAACTTTTAACCCATATATAGTTTGTAGAAACCTCCAAAAAGAATGGGGTAGCTGTCTTATTAGTAGCTGTTTTAGAGTAAAAGTGACAATGATGACTTTGATTTAAAATATCTGCAGCCCTGTTTTCTTTGCCAGACCACATAATCATAGCGTACAAATTATTTTTTTCCCACTTGACAGTTTGTGAGAAAAGTTAATGTGGTTGCTAAGAGTGTGGACTCCAGAGCCAGACTGCCTGGACTCAAATCCTAGTTTTGCCACTCAAGCTGTGTGACCTTGATCAACTTGTTTAATCTCTCTGGCCTCAGCTTTGTCATCTCTGAAGTGAAGATTTTAATGATACTCATCTTATGGGCTTATTGCCCATCTTATTGGGCTGTTAGTATTTGTAAAGTGGCTACAGCAGTGACTGAAATAAAATGTGATATAAATATTTAAATAAAGCATTAATGTTTAAATAAGGTATAAATGTTGTGAAATAATAGAAACTGTATTGATCTTTACCCCTAATTCCTGGCACAGAGCTCCTAAATCTCTTGGAGTCACTTGAGTGATAGGAGTATCTTTAGTTCTAATGAAATGCTTTGTGGGCTCCAGGATGGGGGCTGGTCACCAGGAAGACAAAGCGATGATTAGAAGTTTGGAAATTTCAGCCCTACCTTGTATCTTCTAGGAAGGGGAGATGGGCCGGAAATTGAGTTAATTATCTATCATGCTTACATGCTGAAAACTCTATAAAAATCTCCACAAAGTTTGGAGTTCAGAAAAACTCCAGATTGCTGAGCACACAGAGGTACTAAGAGGATGGCACACTGGCGAGGGCATGAAAGCTCTGAGCCCCTTAGCCAGTACTTTGCCCTCTGTATCTCTTCCACCTGGATGTTCATCTGATCCTTATCATAGCCTTTTATAATAAACTGGTAAAGTTAAGTGTTTCCCTGAGTCCTGTGAGCCATTCTAGCAAATTATCAACCCCAAGGAGGAGGTTATGGGAACCCTGATTGATAGCTCATCAGTCAGAATTACAGGTGACAACCTGGGACTTGTGATGGGCATCTGAAGTGGAGGGGGCAGTCTTGTAAGACTGAGTCCTTAACCTGTGAAACAGGATGCTACCTTCAGGTAGATGGTGTCAGATTGAGTTAAATTGTGAGATACTTAGCTGGTGTCCTAGAGACTTACTTGGTGTGGGGGGAAAACCCCACACATCTGATGTTAAAAGTACTGTGAGTATGAGGAAAGAGAGTGGGTTTTCCAACACAAATGTTACATATTTTTAAATAAATGTATTTACACAAGTTTTTCATAACATTATTTGAAATAATAAATTATTCCATAGCTATAATTACTAATTTAATTCCCTAAGATTGAGTCCCAATATTTTGGTATTATAAGCAACACTAGAATAACATAAATGTAGATAAATATTTAATTATTTATCATAATTATCTTAGAGTCAATTTCTATATGTGGAATTAATAAAAACAAAAGGAGGAAAGAGATGAAGGAAGAAACAAAGAGGATAATCCATAAACTAGTGAATTGCTTCCTGAGAAATCCAGAAATAATTCTTCTTTAGATAGGAAAAAACAAAGATCATAAACTATTTTGATATTTTCATTTTGTTGTGAAGAAATCATACTGGTCTAAAGGTGTAATAATGTGTTTCTGATGCTCTTTCTTCCCCTTTGTAGAACCATCTTTCCTATTTTTCAACTTCCACGTAGGTGGGAAGTCACCCTAACAGCTTGGCACCTGACTCTAATCAACTCATCTTGGCCCTCAATTCACTAATAAAGTCCTGAACTTCTTTCTCATCTTCCCTGATAAATTACCTTCATTCAACACTGTACTTAGATGCAATAACCACTCTAATGAACTCTTGCTATGGCAATACAAGTTTAATATGTTGAAACTCAAGGATCATAGAGTTAATTTTAATAAGTTCTTTCAATCATATATCAAAACAAATATGAATAATAGAAATTCCAAACAAGAATGGGAACTGGTAGATAATATTGGAGGTGTGTCTTAATTCTGAACATAAAATCATTTATTTATTAGAGGAAAGAAAATTGACCTGGGAGGCATGACAAGTTATAACTTAAGAATAAAATTAAATAAGGTGTTGTTGGTGGACAAATAATATTGAGTAGCCCCAAGATATGTATATTTAGTATGGCGTGGCATAGGTGAGGTCTATAGTCAGAGTTCATTCTGCTTCTTGGTTGGTGCTGTGTGTTTTTCTACTGTTCTAGCTCTTGTGTGGATCTTCAGAAATTCACATATCGATGCTTTTCACTTTAGACCGAAGTGGTATCAATGAGTGAATGTCATAAGGGCCAATTCTGAAACTTCAACAGTCTGACAAAGACTTAATATGGTATCTGAATAATGGGAACATGTCTGGAAAAGCACTGAGCCTTGAACTTTGCAGAAATCAAGACCTTATGGTTTGGATCTTCTCAAGTGTGCACTTCCTGGAAGTCATCCTATGCAAAATCGGTAGCTAAGGTCCTGTCAATACTTCTTGATAAAGATAGTAGATGTCTATGCTTAACTTAGTGCTTTGGGGGTCGGAGAAGGATAAAGCTGTTACACACGATTGCTCACCATTTTCTGATTTAATTAACTTTAATACTAAATTCAGGACTGAGTTCCTCTCTATCAGTGATATAAATATCTTTTTTAAAACTAATTTTCTAATGCTTAATACAGAAGTAACAATGTAGAAATGTACAACCAATTGCCTAAAGTTATTTCAAAATACAGTTTCACCCAAGAACAGTGAAATGAGGAAAGCTTGATTAATGAATAAATAGAGAATTAAGTTTAATAAATTATTCCAGAAGAAAAGCCCAGGAGAATTACTAGAATAAAGCTAATTTTTTCTTAGATTGTAAAAATGAGTTACCCTAATTTTTATGCAATCAGTTGCTAAGTGTAAAAAAAAGAGTAAAAAAAAATCAAAGGTTACAGTGTTTATAACAGAGCCCATATTCAACAGACTGATGAGCATAAGAATTTCAAGCAATTAAAGAAAGTGATGGAGGAGGGTCTTTCTCTGAAAATATCAAAGGTATCTAACAGGTAATTATAATTTCTTCACAGCTGAGTAAGCTGACAGGTGTGTTGGAAGAGTTAACATAAATCTCTTACACTGAGTAGAGCAATTGCAGTCAGGTGGGGATGAAACACCCACTGCCACCATCCACTCATGGCTACATATCTCACAACTTAATCAAGACTCAAAGTTTCAGTGAATTTTGTAAGCGAAACAAGGATGAATGCTACTGAAGTAATTACTATAAGAATATCTCCAAGGTAAGTGGCAAAAAAAGAAAAAAAAAACCCACAAAAAACAAAACTTTAGTATGTGCCCTAGGACTTGTCTTTTAGCATCATCATCCTATGGTCTGGTCTATGGTCAGATTCCTTTTCTTTTGTTTAGTCAGATAGATTTCTTTTTTTTTTTTTTAAGTCAGTGTTTAAAGCTACCTTTCTCCGGTAGTGCAGTGGCATGTGATTTGGTTAATCGCCCTACTTTTCTTAAGAATGTCATACTTGCCTCCCATTTCAACCAGTTAGTGAAGCAAAGCAGATGCATAGACGCTTGCCTGGCTACTCTGTCCTCACTCAAAGTTCTTCTAGGAAAACATAAGCTGCTGCACCCTATGGCTCACCTCTGATGAGGAAACTCCATGACTGCCTGAAGAATGTAAAACCTATTTGTATCTCTGAGTTAGTGTTTGGTGTTACTGTGACAAAGTAGAAAGGTAGTGAAAATCATTTGTTATTTTTAATAAAATACTGAAACTTGCAAATTAATTTTTTACAAAGTTGAAAGATTCATCAAGCTAAACAATTGGAGAGAAACACTATCAACATTATTCAGTTGTTCTTTTAGCTTTAAGAACTGTTTTTTTGCCATCAGTTTGACTAGAGAGATTAAGAATAAGACTCATCTATTAAAGACATACTATTATATTTACTGAAAATGTTGCCAAATAATCACATATATCCTTTTTATGAGAGCTCAGGGGCATAATTTCTTTAAGGCAACAATATCAAGAAAGCATGTACTTCTAGTTTTCTGGTGTGCTCTAATAAGATTATAAATAATTATGTTGACTCTGTTCTGATCGAGTGGAAAATCTAAATTAAGGTTTTGGCCTCTTAATTAAGGAAATTTTGAAATACATGCAAGATAAACTGAATAGTCCATGATACTTCCACTTATCTATCATCAAACTTCAATAATCCTCCAGTCTTTAGTTTTTGTTTCATTGAAATTACCTCCTTCTCCCCATACTTACCATTATAATCACAGTTATTTTATGTAAAATTTACATACGTTAAACTGCACAAATATTAACTATACAATTAAAATTTTTTTTCAGCTTTATTGAGGTAAAATTGAAAACACTGTATATATTTAAGGTGTACAGTGTGATTGGTTTCCTATAAATATACATTGAGAAATGATCACCACAATCACACTAATTAACATTCATTACCTCATAGTTTTTTGTTTTTCATTATGTCACCTTTTTTTTCATCGCCCCTGCCCTGAGCCCTCTCCCCTCCGACAACCACCTGTTTGTTCTCTGGCTCTATGAGTCTGTTTCTATTTTGTTATGTTTGTTCATTTGTTTTGTTTTTAGATTCCACATATAAGAGAAAACATACAGTTTTTGTCTTTCTCTGTCTGGCTTATTTCGCTTAGCGTAATAACCTGTAGGTCCATCCATGTTGTCACAAATGGCAAGATTTCATTCATTCCTTTACTACTAATATTCCAAAGTGTGTGTTTGTGTGTGTGTGTGTGTGTGTGTGTGTGTGTGTGTGTGTGTGATATATATATATATATATATATATATATATATATATACACACATACACTGTATCTATTCATCTATCGATGGACACAGGTTGTTTTCCATATTTTGGCTATTATAACTAAAGCTGCAGTGAACATAGGGATACATGTACATTTTCAAATTAGTGATTTTGTTTTCTTCAGAAAAGTTCCCAGAAGTGGAATTGCTGGATCATGTGATAATTTTATTTTTAATTTTTTGAGGGATCTTCATACTGCTTTCCATAGTTGCTGTACCAATTTACATTCGCACCAACAGTGCATGAGGGCTCCCTATTCTACACATCTTTGTCAATATTTGTCATTTTTTGTCTGTTTTTTGTCTTTTTTTTTTTTTTTTTGCGGTACGTGAGCCTCTCACTGTTCTGGTCTCTCCCGTTGTGGAGCACAGGCTCCAGACTCGCAGACCCAGCGGCCATGGCTCACGGGCCCAGCCGCTCCGCAGCATGTGAGATCTTCCCGGACTGGGGCACGAACCCGTGTCCCCTGCATCGGCGGCAGACTCTCAACCACTGCACCACCAGAAAAGCCCCATTTTTTGTCTTTTTGATATCAGCCATTCTATCAGGTAAAAGGTGATATCACATTGTGGATTTGATTTGCATTTCCATGATTATTAGTGATGTTGATCATCTCTTCATGTGTCTGTTGGCCATCTGTTTGTCTCTTTGAAAAAAAATGTCTATTCAGGTCCTCTGTCCATTTTTTAATTGGATTGTTTGTGTTTTTAATGTTGAGTTGTATGAGTTTGTATATTTTGGATATTAACCCCTTATTGGGCATATCATTTGCAAATATCTTCTTTCATTCAGTAGGTGGCCTTATTGTTTTATTTATAGTTTTTTCTTCACTGTGCAAAAGTATTTTAGTTTGATGTAGTCCATTAGTATATTTTTGCTTTTGTTTCAATTGCCTGAGGGAACGTATCAAAAAAAAAATACTGCTAAGACTGATGTCAAAGACCTTACTGCCTGTTTTCTTCCAGGAGTTTTATGGTTTCAGGTCTTACATTTAGGTCTTTAATCCCATCTTGAGTTTATTTTGTATATGGTATCAGAAAGTAGTCCAGTTGGATTACTTTACATGTAGCTACCCAGTTTTCCCTGCACCATTTATTGAACAGACTATCTTTTCCCCATTGTGTATTCTTTCCTCCTTTGTAGTAGATTAATTGCCCTTATAAGTGTGGGTTCATTCCTGGGCTCTCTATTCTGTTCCATTGACCTTATGTCTGCTTTTGTGCCAGAATCATATCATATTGATGACTGTAGCTTTGTATTATAGATTGAAATCTGGGAGCATGATACCTCCCACTTTGTTCTTCTTTCTCAAGATTATTTTGGCTATTTGAGGTTTTCTCCCTTCACCCTTTGGGGAGAACCTCTACAATTGTATCCTCTCACTTGTGGGTCACCCACCCTGGTATACGGGCCTTGACTATTCTGCATTTCTGCCCCTCCTACCCAACTCACTGTAGTTTTGTCTATATATCTTTAATTGTGGAAAATCTTTTCTGCTAGTCTTTGGGTCATTCTCACAAATGTTGTTCTGTAGATAGTTGTAATTTTGGTATGTGCATGGGAGGAAGGGAACTCAGGGTCTTCCTACTCTACCATCTTGGCCATCCAGCTATTAATTATACAATTTCATCATAATCATGAGACCCAGAGCTTATCATGATAAAGAACATTTTCATTTCATTTCCCAGTACATTGCATTATGTCTTACATTTAATGACTGAACATGTCCTTATGGCATATAAACCTGTTTTACTTGCTTCTTCCCTCACCCACTTTCTTAGTTCTCCTTCATCCAGATGTCATCTACTTATTTTTACACACACACACACACACACACACACACACACACATATATATTTAACTTTTTATTTTTTGGAGAAAAGTATATAAATAAATTAAAGAAAAAAGGGATTTTAATGGGTTATTCCCAATTGGATTTAAGTTGATATATCTTTAAAGAAAAAAATTTCTAGAACTACTGTAAAAGTTCTACAACATAAATGAATATGCAGGAGGAATGAGGGCACATATTTTTCCAGGAAAGCTGTTAAGAATTTATCAAATTATGATGTAAAAGCATATTATTACCTTCAAAATAAATTTAAACTTAATTGAAAAGTAGTTAGACCTAATTTAATGACATTTAAAAGAAAACAAATTATGTTCTTTATGTAACTAGCATATGTTGGAACCATTTACTCTCATTTTTAGTTGTTTACCCTTTGATCTCAAAATCTATACTTAGCATAATAGGCTACATCCTTTCATGACAAGGCTTATTGCTTATGATTAGTTAATGCCTTCTAACTAAGGTAATGGATTACTTTGGTTCATTAATTTTAAAGACTTTATAAAATTTCAACATGATCTCTTCATAACATAAGTTTAAAATATCTATATCAGAATAAAAATTACTTCTTAAAATTTGGTTCCATATAATATTTGCTTAATTGATTAATAATAATAATGAAAACCAAAATAAAATTTACCTATATGGTAATTTCTATGTATCAGGCTCTATTCTAATTGCTTCAAATATATAACTTATTAAATCCTTGTAATAGCTTGGTCAGGTATATGCAACTATTATCACCATTTTGTGGTTGAGAAACTTACCTATCCAGCCTGGAAGTTAAACATTTAATCTCTGAAAACTGATGGAATGGTGTTGAGCCTCAGCACCAATACTTACTAGCCATGTGACCTTCGTCAAGCAATTTTATTGTCCATATAGTCAAAACTAGTACATGAACTCTCTCTTTCTGTCTCTCTCTCTCTTTGATGTCTCTTTCTCCAGGGATTCTCCATATAGCTTGGACTTCATAAAGCATGGTGATCTCAGACTATTCGTATGTTTTTGTTCTATGACAGAGATACACATAATCGTCACAATACAATCTATCTTTCCTTGTTATCAATATTTGGCATCATTGCTATGCATCTATCATTGCCTAACCTCCCTAACGAAGTTTTGTATTATTTTTTAAAAATCTACTATTTTAAGAAATCATCATTTTCTGATGGGTAAACTTTCTGTTTTGATTCTTTGAATAAAGATGACCTAATATTTTAATGTTCAAATATTCAAAGTTAATATCTTTTCAAATTTCTCTGATGATTACATACTCTCTGTTATATTATGCTGTATATGTGAAAAAGTACAGAAATGTGTTTACTTTGAAATAAATAAACCAATATGTGTAGATGGCTGAAGATACAATAGCAAAATGTAAAACAAATGGAAGTTGAAAAAACTACATTAAAATAATAAAATAATTTTGTGGCTCTTTCTAATGGAGTAAGGAATTAATAATACCTCAGGGCTGAAAAAAAATCAGGTTAGGTGTGGTCACCTCTATCTGGACAACAAGAAAAGTAAATCAGGGATACTACAGCTCAGTTTTCTGGACATTGGTTATTTCCTGGACATTAAAGTGAAAGGGCAAGAATATGAAGGAGGAAAATTTTGCAGAAGCTGTGAAGAAAATATGGGGTTATTTTGATGCCACAATGGGCCACAAGGAGACTTAATGGACAGGGTGGAGCATTAGCTACTGAAGGGACACTGTGCTATCACCAGGAAAATTAAAGATTGTCTTACTTGTGGCTCACTGCTAAAAACACCCTCAACCCATATTTTTCATTTTATAAATACTTTTATTCCATGTCTGCAGAGTCTTTTGGACTTCAGGGTGAGTGGTATGGGAACCATTAATTTTTTTTTTTTTTTTTTTTTTTTTTTTGTGGTACATGGGCCTCTCCCGTTGTGGAGCACAGGCCCCGGACACGCAGGCTCAGCGGTCATGGCTCACGGGCCCAGCCGCTCCGCAGCATGTGGGATCCTCCCGGACCGGGGCATGAACCCGTGTCCCCTGCATCGGCAGGCAGACTCTCAACCACTGCGCCACCAGGGAAGCCCGGGAACCATTAATTTTTTAACAACAATTTAAATAGTATATGACAACCCTCAGTTTCTGCCTCTGTTTTACTCAAGGAACACCTAAAGGGGCATTTGCCATCTTTTTTATCTCCTTTATTCATATTGTGAAAGGCAAGGCCAACTAAATCCCTCTTCTCATTTCTTTTTCTTTATAAGACATATTAAACATTTGAAGAGTTTATTTAAGCAAAAATCTATTTGAATTAGGCAGCACCAAACCAGAATTGGTTAGGAGTGATCCACCAAGAGGAGCTAAGGGAAAGATTTAGATAGAAAAGGTACAGAAGCACAGAAAAAAATTATTTGACTGGATATGGTTTAACCAATAACCAGTGGCTGTTTGTGATTTGTTGCCCTGAGTTTTGATTTCATAAACTTGAGGCATTTATAAGGCTTAGATTTCAGTTTGCTTATAAAGGCCACCACAGCACTAGAGTTACCTCAGTCTAAGGGCCTCCTTGTTTAATTAATTTAACACTGCTATACTATTTCTTACTTTGTCTAAAATTCCTAAAGAACTTAATGCAATTTCACCAGTAATTTCCTATTAAAGTGCCAGTTGTTCACTGGAAGTATGGAAGTAAAAGTGGGGATTTTAAGAAGATCTTTCCTAACATATTAGTGCAAAAGAGCTTATTTTTTTAAAGGCTAACAAAAAAGTTTCTGCCTTGGGATTGCATAGTGAAGATAAGATACATAAAATGTAACTGCAGTGTTCTCTAATCTATGGATACAGATTAGTTAACCAATAATGGCCAAATTATAGGGCTCCAAGCTCCTGTGTGCATGGTGGCAAACCTCAATATGTCCTTCAGCAGCACACCACAAAGGGGTGCCTTCTAGGTAGTCACTCAAGAGTTCAAGTTGGTACTCCATTACTGGTTTCTGCCACTCTGTATCAACAGCATTCTTAAGTTCTTAAGTCTCTTCTTCACTCATCTGACCTTTTCATGTCACCTAGTCCTGTGTCAGTGAGAAGTCATATATTTCTACAATTCCATTAGGCCTCTCAAGACACAAAGCATTCTGGTAGATTGTCAGATTGTGGCAAAGAGAAGATGTGCCAATCTTCTATGTGCCCACATTCAGAGTGGGCTTGCTTGAACTAGACCTTTCTTCATAGAGAGAGCCATATTATCCTACAGGTATTGTGTATAGCTAAATTAATGAGGGATTGGAGGAATTCTCTCCTGCTGATCTCAGAACCACCTAAACCCTCTCTTTTGCCTGGCTTTTTCTTCTTCCTTTGCAACAAGTTTTAGCTTGCTGACCCTGTAGTGCCTTGCAAAGCTTTAGCTTTCACTGGCTGATAGTCTCTCCCTATTCCAAACTCCCAGACAAATTTGATGTATTTAATCTTGGATTGAAGACATGGTATAACTTATTTTCTCTCTTTGAGAGGCTCCATGGAAATCATATAAAGCAGTGGATGTGAGTAGACACTTGGTTTTGAAAGAAGAGGTGTTAGCTAACTTCACATGCCTATATGAGACTCAGCTGGCACCACTTCCATAACCACTAGAATTGACTTTAGAGATGCAGTCTTATAGATAAAGAATATGACACCTGGAGCAGACAAATAAATGTTTAATCTCATACACCTCAGTTAATGACAGAGTACAATGTCATCTCTACTTTGCTTGATCTCTCTGAATAGAAAAATTTACATGAAGAGTAGAGAGTCAAAAAAGGGCAAGATAGAATTGAGAAGAGAAGGAGTATGCGAGCTAGTTTTTAGAAAAGGGCCAGCAATTGATTATGAGGTTAGCTTCTTGAAAATAAGGAGGGAAAGCAGCAAATGGAAGAAAAATCATCTCAACTTTAGAACTTTTTTAAAAATGCCCATTAACATAAGCATGTCAAGGCCACAAAATAAGAATACTTTGTCTCTTTTAAAAATTTTATCAGTAAATAATGATAGGTACAAGAAAAGAATCACTGCTACTCCAAAACATAGCTTTTGATTCAAATGGTATCTGATCAAAATATTATTTGGCCTACAGTCTAGGTCCCATGGTACATATGTCAAAATTTCATTAAAAAAAAATGGAAAAGGCATTTCTGACAATGCTTGTCTTTGTAGCATTGTTATCATGTGTATCTTCTGCTTTTCTCTGGGCCTGTGTCCATGTACTAAATAAGCAAATGTGCTTCCACTGGTATTTCAGAATATTTCTACAGACACATGCAAAGGAAAAGACGAACAGCATAAGATCATGGTCTCCATGGTCATCTTGACAGGAAAGATGAGAAACATCACTCAGAAACATGACTTTGCAATAAAAATGAAGACAAAGCAAGGCCCCTCCCAGGTAATATAGTGCACATTGCTGCCAACAGCAGTTTCTGAGATCAAAAGGAAAGGGATTAAGTGAGCATTTGCTTAAAAGTGTTTTTATATAATATTAGTGTCACCTGAGTGAAAATAGCTTCTCCACTGCCATAAAATATGAATTTATGTCTCACTTGGAATTTCATTAATTCATTGTAATTGGTAGAAAATATGCTCATGTGTTATGGAGTAAAAACTAACATCAATCCATTTATGGAGGTGAAGGTCTGAATTTTTTTACTTCCTAATCAAACTAATTACATATTACAATTTTATTGAGTTATTATTCTTCTATTCCTCCTTACTTATCTTTTATAATCCATAAAGCAACTCATAATTCATGAAATATCTGATTTTAAAATCAACTGAAATCACTAAAGAAGGGAAAGTAAATGTTTAAGTCCTTATTCAGACATTATTTGCATGCACATTTATAAACACGACTGTTTATATAGTATGCTAAATGTCTATATACAAATATAAATGTAAGAATGGATACAATTATATGGCTATCAACCAGTATAACATTCAGTGCACATTATATTTTGTGGAATATATTTTGCCTGGATGAGTTGAGACAGATTGCATAATAAAATGAACATGGCAAAAGTGGGTTTTAAGTCAGGAAACAGAACAGTAAAGCAATTTCCTGAGTTATTTAAATGGTTTCAAAGAGAAATGTCATTACATACTTGAGTTACACTGGCATATAATTACGTGAGCATCACAAATAGCAATGTCTTACTAAGAAAAACAGAAGTTATTATAGAAAAATTATTTCTCACATAAACCTTCATTTTAAGTTCAGGTAAATACACACAAAGGGAACTTTCATGTTTTCAAATTAATTCTAGTCATTAAATCATCCATTATTATGATTCAAAAAAATTTGTTTCTAATTACATTTAAAAAAGCTTTCTTAGTTTCAGTAATATTATTAAATTATTAAATTAGAAAGAGTAATGATTGTTTACTTAGAGTTAAATTAAATTCATAGTTTTATTTTAAATTATGACAATTATAAAGAAGGTAGTAAAAACATAGGTTACATTTTAAAAATTATTTATTGTTATTTACATTAAAATTAGATTTTTTCTGGAATTCCAAAAAAATCTGTCCTATAGATACAAATGATTTAGAATGTAAAAAAAAATCACAAATGAATATTTCTCCAACTCTAATGATGATTAAGACCCAGATATTCTAAAAAATCACAACTTAAAGTACAAAGGGAGCTGATGTCACAAGATGATCAGATGAAGTGACTTCTTATGGGTGACCATCTTAGTAGGGACAGGATATATGAACTGTTTTACCCTTTATCAGGGTATGGGAGGAATTAGAGGGAGTCATAAAAGTGGATAGGAAGAAAATAACTGAAATTTTAATGAATTCTTTAAGACCACTGAAGGCCAGATTATCAGTTTAGAATCATTGGGAGTTCCAGATTCAAAAGGAGCCAATCAACAGCCAGTGACCAAATCTTTTCCATTGATTTCCACTGGTGATTACAAGAAAGACTGTGGAAAGGGGAAAGACACAAGAAATCTCACCTCCATGGTGCACAGAAGTTTCTTTCACATGAAGCAAACCCATTTGACACTAGAGATGTGAAAAGATGCCCTCTTTGCCCCACTTCCAAGAAAAGATTCACTCTGTTGGGAAAGTAGTAGAAAGAAAAGCCATCTGCTGCCAGGGGATTGGAAGCTCCTTGGTCCTAGGCAAAAGTTGGCTGCTGCTAGGAAAGAGGTAGAAGAAAAAGCTCTCTGCCATTGGAGGAAAGGCAGAAAATCCACATGAGACCAGTATCTTCCACTGACACAAAGTGGATTCTGAGGCTGTGGGGCAAGGAGAAACAAGGCACAGACTTATACTGGATTTTGGGCAGGGCCTAGATGCACCGGGGGCAGGAAGATGGACAGGAATGCTGAGAAAACACCACCACTGAGAGTGAGTGAGAGAACCAACCTTTGACTCCCACCTGGACCCTGAACCTTGAACAGAGCTGCAGGCAACAGCAATAGATTACCTAAAAAAGCTAGAGAAAGCTAAGAGTGAGGAGAGAGCAAGGAGAGTCTCTCCATAGAACTTGTGCGCAGAGCCTGCTAAAAGCTGAGGGTGGAGCACAGAGCAGATCAAGAAAGAAAACCCCTTTTTGCACAGACTATGCACAAAGCAGCACAAGCACACCACTGAAACACACTGCCAGTAATTGAGCAAAATTGAAATCCAGCTCAACTGCTGATTAGATTAGTTTTGATCACCCACACAAATAAATGGCCTGAAAGAATAAGAAGCATTACCCTTTCTGGGCATAAATACTATTCACTTCTGGCTCTAATGTTCTGTTACACCCAACACACAGCATTCAACCAAAGAATGTATTATAAGACACACAAAACAACAGCAATAACAACAATGATCCATTGTCAACAGAGAAAATAGTCAACAGAAAGAGAAACAGACATGGCTCAGAAGTTGGAACTGTCACAAAGATACTTCAAAATGACTATGGGATAAATCTGTTAAAGATTCTACTGAGAAAGGTGACCAAAATGTGTGAGAAGTGATGAATACCAGTACACAGATGAAAGGAAACCTATGAAAACAGATGAAAGGAAATGCTTGAACAAAAAAAGAAAGAAAGAAAAAACCAACCATGGTACTGGAGATGAAAAATCCCTTCACTGAACTTAAGAGTAGACGAGATATAACAGAGAAAACAAGTCAAACTGAAAACTAGGTCAATACGAACTGTACAAACTAAACCAGAAAGAAAAAAGAAACCCAGAAACAGGCTTCCAGAAACAGGATTTCAATATTTTTGAGATAATATCAAAGGATCTAAAATACAAGTAGTTGGACTCCCAGCCAGAGAAGAAATATGGAACAGGCCAAAATAAATGTTTAAATAGATAATGACTGAGAATTTTCCAAAATTAATTAAAAGAGAAAAGAAAAAGCCCAAATCCAAGAATCTCAGAGAAACTTGAGCAGTAAAAATACAAATAAAAACACAAATATGCTAAAAATCCAATGGAAATAGAAAATCTTGAAGAGAAAAATATATTTGTAAAGAAGTGAAGCTAACATCAACAGACATCGCATCAAAAACTAGGCAACATCTTCATTGTAGTTAAAAAAAGAAAGTGAAATCTTTGAATAATGAAAGATAAAGCTGCCAACCTGTAACTGTATACCCAGAAAATAAAACTTTTCAGAAATCAAGGCAAAATTAAGACTTTTTCAGAAAACTAGAAACTGAGATAATTTGTTGCTATCAGAGAGGAACTACAAGAATCATTTGAGTGTTTTTCTGGCAAAAAGAATATAGTAGATGGACATTTAGATCTAAACAAAGAAATTTTAAAATCAAGAAATGATTCAAAATGTGGATAAATGTTTTCCTATTTTATTATCTTTAAAAGATAACTTTATGAAGAAAAAATATAACCACATATTTTTTGAATAACTGAGATAAGCTAAAGATGGACCTTGTAACTAAAAAGTATTTAAATGGTGTAACTAAAAAGTCACAAAAAACGATAATAGAAAGGAAACTAAAATTACTAAGTTGACCTCTAGTTTCACCTCTACCTTTATGCCAAAAAAAAATAAATAAAAGCTGGACCAGCTGAAATTCAGTAACTTTTCTTGGTCTCCCTACAGAACTCAGATGGGAGGGCAAATTGTTGCCCTAAAATTTGGACATAAAGGAGAGTCCATAGAGTCACAATCAAGATTTTCTTATTTGGAGCTGAGTGTGCTAAGACATATGCATTGTAATTTTGATGAATTTGCCGATGGCTGAGCGTGCACTAGTGGGAGACTGAGAAACTCTCAGGGCTGCAATCTTAGGGGTCCCCACATGTTTGTGGGTTTTATCTTCAGGATCCTCACAAGGTTCTCATTCTGAAAATCTGACAAATATCCCCTGGGTACTCTGACAGATGGTGGGGAAGGGCAATCGTTGTGAAATGAGCCAAATGATCAAGTAGAGAAAAAACCAAAAAAACAATATCCAGTACTGGGAAGGGTAGAGAGAACTTCACAGAGATGGAAAAGGAAAAGAAAGGAATGTTACAAACAATTTATGTTCATAAATTTGATTTAGGTTAAATGGACAAATGTCTGGAAATTAAAAACCTATCAAAGCTCAATGAGAAAAGAAATAGACAACCTGAGAAAATCAATATCAATTAAAGCAAATGAATAAGCCAATTGAATTTTTAACACAGAAACTTTCCCACAATGGACCTAGAGTCTGTCATACAGAGTGAAGTAAGTCAGAAAGAGAAAAACAAATACCATATGCTAACACATATATATGGAATCAAAAAAAAAAAAAAAGGCTCTGATGAACCTAGAGGCAGAACAGGAATAAAGGCATAGGCACAGAGAATGGACTTGAGGACACGGAGAGGGGGAAGGGTAAACTGGGAAGAAGTGAGAGAGTGGCATTGACATATATACACAACCAAATGTAAAATAGATAGCTAGTGGGAAGCAGCTGCAGCACACAGGGAGATCAGCTCGGTGCTTTGTGACCACCTAGAGGGGTGGGATAAGGAGAATGGGAGGGAGATGCAAGAGGGAGGAGATATGGGGATATACATATGCATATAGCTGATTCACTTTGGTATACAGTAGAAACTAATACAACATTGTAAAGCAATTATACTCCAATAAAGATGTTAAAGGAAAACAAAAAAAAAACAAAAAAACTTTCCCACAAAGGAGACCCCAGTCCCAGATGGCTTCACTAGTGAACTTTACCAAATATTTAAGAAAAAAATTCTACAAAGACTCTTCCAGAAAAGAGGGGTAGTTAATACTTCCCAATGCATTTTATGAGGCTAGTTATACCTTGAAATCAAACCAAAGGTATTACAAAAAAAGAAACCTACAGACCAACATCCCTCATGAACATATAAACAAAACTCCTTAATAAAATATTAACACATTAGATCAGCAAATGGAATTTATGCTAAGAATGAAAGAGTGATTCAAAATTCATAAATTAATCAATGTAAATCATTATAATAACAAATAACTATGAAAAAATATGTTAATATGAATAGATTCAGAAAAAGCATTTGACAAAGTTAAGCAGCCATAATAAAAAAACTATCAGCAAGCTAGAAATAGGTGAAAATTTCCTCAACTTGGTATAAAACCTGTAACTAACCCCATACTTGGTAGGAAATGGCTGAATCATTTCCCCCTAAGATCAGGAACAGGCTAAGAATGTCTGATCTCACCACTCCTAGTCAACATTTTACTGCAAGTCTTAGAATGTGCTATAAAGCAAGAAAAAGGGGGAAAAAGTTATATAGATCAAAATAGAAGTAAAACTACCATTAGTTGAAGACAACATAATCATACAAGTAGATGATCTCAGGGAGTCTACAAATAAACTACTAGAATTAATAAGTGAGTTTAGTAAGGTTTTAAGATACAGTGTCAATTTATAAACTCAATTGTATTTTTACATATTAGCAATGAACAAATTTAAAATTTAAAATTCCATTTATAATAGCATCAACAATTATGAAGTGATTTGGTATAACACTAACAAAACGTGCAAGATCAATACATGAAAATTTAAAACATTGCTGAGAGAAATTAATAAGGATTTAATTAAATGGAGAGATATATGTTTCTCGGTTAAAAGAGTCAATAGTGCTAAGATGCCAATATCCTCTTAGGTGACCTATAGATTGGATATAATTTCAATCACAGTGGGTGACCACATTTATGTAAATAAGTAAACCAAGCTATATTTCTAGAATTTTGGGTTATAAGTCAGAATAGTGGCTACTAAGTGGTTATAGTGACTGAAATAGGGCACAAGGCAGACACTAAGTTGCTGATAATTTTCTTTTTTTTTAAAATATCTTTTGCTGTTTACTTGAGTGTATTTGCTTCATAAAAGTGCATCAAGTTTGACACTTAAGATTTGCACATATTTTTCTATGTATATTATTCTTTTAAAAAGTCTTTCTTTAAAAGTGATAGAAAAAGAAGAAGGATGGAGAAAGAGCCAGGTGTTAGTTACCTCATAAGATACTCCATTATCAATGGCAGAGTGTGAAACCGAAATATTAGAGCTGAAAGAGGCTTTGGGCAGCAGCTCTTCCACCTCTACCTAATTCAATCTTTGAGACATCAGAAATCTGCAGGGTTCAGGTAAAATCAGTAGTGGCAGACCAAAACTAAAATCTTATCTTCCAAATCCGTGGTGTTCTTGCCATGGCTGTTTTAAAAATAATGTGTGATATATCTGTGATTAGCACAAGTGCATATTTGAAATTATTATGATTCTAACTCTGAATACGACACAGACACATAAGCCACCTAGACAACCCTTTAAATCACTCTTTTCTCCAAACTGATGCCTACGGGGGTGATATTTCAGAAGCAAGTGGGGAGAAATTTTTGAGATTTGGTCATGTTTATAATTCTTTAATATTCTACATCTAATTAATGGCAGACAGAACTTCAATCTTGCTGTCTACACATTTGGGCAAGAATTAATGTCATGTGAAGAGTGCTTTAATGCCTAAATCTGTAATATTTTAAAAATTCTGTCCCTTTCTTGGACATGATTATTTCAAATATTTGCTCTGATCATGAGGAAAGTTTTTCATAAGCATGATCGATTTAACTGAGACAGCTTAAATCAAACATTATCCTTTGTAATAAACAGGTAGTAATAAACAAGAGTAAGTAAACATTAAAATAGCGAAAATATCATGGGACAATCTTTAAGAGATATTTGGCTTGGATTACTTAGTTTCTAGAATAAAATTGTTATAATTCATTTTTAATGCCCTGTATTAGGCCGATTTGTCACCATCTATAATTTAGTCCTGAGAAACATTTTTTAAACTGCAGAAATATTGGTCTCAGTTCAAATTCTAGGGCAGAGAGCTTGCAATACTGGTTATGTAATTTATAAAAACCATTAACTACAGTAAAAGAGATATGAAACTAGAAGTTTTTCATTTTTAAGCCTTTCATTAAAATCAGATGTGAAATAAATATAGGTAATATTTAGTTTTTCTAATAAATATTGTAGGGATAGAAGGTGTCTTTTTCTGTCCCTACCCTCTTCCTCAAACAGCATTCCTTGGTAACCAGTCATAATTATGTCAACTCCAAGTGACCTATTGGCCAAAGGTGAGTTAAGATAGGAGGTCAGGCCACCCTATATTCTGATCCTCTTTTCACCAGGAAGCATGCTCACAGGTAAATTCCTTTTGCCTGGAAGTAATCTTGTGGTGACCTGGCAGATGGGCACTCGATCACTGTCTAACTCTATGACGATGACTAATTATTAAAAACCCATTGTGCCTCACTTTCCTCATCTGTAAATTGGGGATAGTAACAATGTTATTGGGAAGATTAACTACATTATATTGTGCTATATATAACACAATATAAAGTGTTAAGCACAGTGCTCGGAAGATAGTAAGCAACTAAGTTGGTGATTGTTACTACTTTTTAGGGTTGAGGAATAAAACCTTTACTTCAGCCAGGTTTATTAAGAATTCTGTGGTGGTTATTGGGAATTAGCTTAGTTAATAATCAAGTGATTCCTTGACTTCCTCATTTGTTATCATTCAAGGCTGTAAACAACATATACCTTGAAACCTGGATGGGGGAGAACAATTGTCCTGGCAGGGTTTGGGTATTTCTAGGTTTCTTAAGCCAATATCAACTATCAGTTCCTCAAATATTACTAAGTCTCCAAATGAGGCAGTATGTACAGCAGGGCCATAAACTTTATGAACTGGACTCTCCTGAAATTTCTAAGCTTTAGCACCCAGAAGTTTCTTAACCTAACAGTATCTCCTGTCCTCTTTTTTCAAATGCACATGGACAGCACTTAAAACAGAATTTGGTGGCTGATAAGCATTCACAAATGTAACCTGTTACCATTAACATTATCAATTCCAGCAAGAGATTCTTACAGCTTTTTAAAGTAGCAATTTTCATGTATACCTATTAAAATTAGAAATAAGAATCCAAAGAGGGACACAGGTCCTCCAGAACTCAAAGTTCTAAACTGTTGGTGATAAAAGAATCCATATAATCTTCACCCTTTGGGCAAGTTTAACATTATACCATAGCAGAACTGATACCTCTTTTGGGAGTTCTGCAGAGTAGTTTCAGAACTGGGGAATAATTTCCAAGCATACCTATACCTGAAGACACCGAGAAATCCATCCTTGTGCCCTGGCTATCTACAGTACATAATGAAACTAAGATAAAGCACCCATCTTGCAGAATTCCTCTCACACAAGATGCACTAGAGGCAGAACCTTCAGGCAGTCACAGGATGTCACAGAGAGAAGGCATTCAGAGATGTACTCTGACTTTCCTTACACACACACATAGCTCTGTGTTTTAACTTATGTAAAATAGTTATGGTAATTAACATACAGTGGCTATGCAGTAAATATTTAGTGAGTGTATAAATGAGTGAATGAATGAAGAATGAATGATTTTTTAAAAGATACATTACATTGATAATGAGTCACATTCACATTTCCCTTTAAGTCATCTGAAGTGTAATAAATTTTTAGTTGCTTCAATATGGCTTTAGGGCATGTCCTGTATTTTGGTGATTTATAACATGTAACAACAACAAATTAATTATCAGTGGACTATCTATAGTTAAGATTCTATTTTAATGTTCTTGAGACATGAGAATACTATTTTTCATTGTTATTTCCCCAGTGATCAGACTTGGCTATTACATTGTTTGCTGCTTCTTTTAGTAGAAACAAACCAAAATCAAATCAAATGCACATGTATTCTTGCCCACGATGATTTCTTGTTCCTAAAGATCATTTCCTACATGCATGTTGTAATCAGGTTAATGAAATTTTTAACCATGTTTGAAGAGAGTACTTGCTAAGACTTTGAGATTCGAATAAACCCTATGGATTTTCAGGACAGAAATCCTTCAAATTTATGTAGAACATAGTTCATCAAATCAAAAATAATCTTGGAGGTCATACTCCATCCCGAGTACTGGGTTGGGGCATAACAGAAAACAAGGCAAGCTGACCTTATGGAGCTTAAAGTCAAATTCTGAGACTCTCTTCCTGCTCTCTCAGAACTCTACTTCTTAACCAACTTGGACTTTGAATTCTTGGCCTTAGGCCATGTATTTCTTCTATACTTTTAAAGGCTTTTTTCTCTGGTAGTGATTGAAACAAATTTTAGGTAAAAAAGGGCTAAAAAATCTCCCCAAATCTATGAAAATAAATCCACCTAGGTTTTAGAAACAGAGAAAACCACAAACTGGAAATGAGGAAATTTTTGTTTTCTTTTTTCTGTATTCCAGTGAAGGACACCAACCTATTATATTTAAATTCATGATATATATTTTATTTTATCTTTTATTGGGGTATAGTTGCTTTACAATGTTGTGTTAGTTCCCGCTGCACAACGAAGTTAATCAGCTATGGGTGTACTTATATCCCCTCCCTCTTGTACCTTCCTCCCCCTACCCCCATCCCACCCATCTAGGTCATCACAGAGCACCAAGCTGAGCTCTCCGCGCTATACAGCAGGTTCTCACTAGCTATCTATTTTACACTTGGTAGTGTATATATGTCAATCCTAATCTCCCAATTAGTCCCACCCTCCCCTTTCCCCCCTGTGTCCACATGTCTGTTCTCTACGTCTACATCTCTATTCCTGCCCTGCAAGTTAAAAACTCTGAACAAATACTGACTGCCTTTTTTTAACAAATATATATCCAAATGGCCTTTCAAAAATGTATACTTACCTATATTTACTGTATTTATTTTCAAAGTGGAAATATGAATATATTCTCAAATGTATATTTGACCTCATGTAATGCTACTCTTGTTTTCAAGTATATACTTAAATGCTTTTCATATGTATATCATGTAAAGTTGTAGATTATTTTATATACTTATTAATATGAGGGCCTCTCTTACCAGAGGATCCCAAAACAATTTCTGGAAGATTATGTGTGTGTGTGCATATAGGGGTGGGTAGTTGATCCTATATATGGAAAAGAAAACCTAAAGCTGATATGTGAGGGATTGTCATAGTCAACTTCACTTTTTGCATAAGGATATTTTAGTGAAGAACAAAAGTCATGTTTCAAAAAGATTGATTTTTACAATACTCATGTTACTCTGGGTTCTCCAGAAAAACAGAACCAAATATGTATATGTTTGGTGATTGAAAAGTCTCATGATCTGTCACCTATAAGCTGGAGACCCAGTATAGTTCTAGTCCAGGTACAAAGGTCTGAGAACTAGGAGAGCCAATGGTGTAAGTCCCAGTCAGTTGGAGGGCAGGAGAAGACTTGGGCTTCAGCTCAAGCAGATAGAGAGAATGAATACTCCCTCTTCTGCCTTTTTGTCCTATTCTGGCCCTCAAATTGCCCACCCACATTGGAGAGGGCAATCTGCTTAACTCAGTCCACTGATTCAAGTTCTAATCTCATCAGGAAAGGTAGTCACAGACACACCTTGAAATAATGTTTAATCAAATATCTGGACACCTTGTGACCCAGTCAAGTTACATACAAAATTAATGATCACAACACTCCTCTACAATTTGTTATCTTTCTTTTTTCCTATTTCAGACAAGTTCACATGGAGAAAGATATGGCTCCTGCAAACTCCAAGTGTACGTGTAGCTATGTGGAAAGACTTTTACTTGAGTTCCTTAGTCTCTCATCCAAATATTTCAGAAAGGATCTAATTCATCCATCTTAAGTAAAGTGCCCCAAACTTATACAATCTACTGTCACCTATAGTCAGAGTCACCTTTAAAATGATGTGGATGTTTCTGTAGTAACTTTTGAAAATGGATGAGATCACCTGAAAAAACAAAGATAGTTAACATAAAAGGGGGTATAACATATGTGACCTAAAGTGGGTCCACCAAATAATCCAGGGATACTCCATATTTCCTGGTTACATTTTCTTTCTTAACATTAGCCATAAATTAGTATTCTGTTTCCTTCCTTGGTTATACATAAAATTAAGTCTCGCCCTCTTTCTTATTGCTCCAACACAAACCTATCTCTTCTAAATTCCCAAGTATAGCTGGAGTCACTTGCTGTCATACAGAGTCATCCACCACTTCTTCTCCTCTGTTCTAGCTCATCATGGTATTGTCTTCTAAGATCTGTTTTGTTAGTTCCATCTGAGGGAATATCATCTACTTATAACCATAAACAGATCCACTGTTTGTGATGAGGTATCCAATATCAGAGGCTCTCTTTTCATACAAACTGTCCTTAGGGCCATAAGTTCTGGTCTCCATATGGTTTTGCCAACTTCATCCCTTCTCCACTGCCTAGAACCCACCCCTAACTCGTCCTATCACATTCTGATTCATGGATAGACATAATTCAAGATTCATTTTACTTAAACTTGGATCAGATTAATAAAAAATTATTGTTTAATATCTGAACCTTTCCATATAAAATCACCCCATAATTTTTAATGTATTTACTAAAAGGTAATTTTTACACCTTATTTTAATTATTTTAGCTGAATCCATTTTGAGCCATTAAGGATTATGTAATAATTTTAATTATTACTCATATACCATTGAATAGCAAACAAGGAGTTTTCCAATAACATAAGGTCATAAAAATAAATTTATAAAATAAGAACATATAAATAAAAGCAAACAAAAAAGTCAATAAACTAGTCCTATAGCAATGGAACTAAGAAGACGAAAATGTCAAAAATTTCAAATTAATTATGTACTTCTATAGTATGTTACAGAAACAGATAAAATAAGGCCATGTTATTCTAGACTTTTAAAGAAGCAGTTGTTTTCAAAATGTAAGTTAGAATCACTTAAAGAGGATTTTTAAAAGTCATACACCCAAACATGACGAGTGGAGATTCTGATTCAGTAGGAGTGTAGAAAGTCCTGAGCAAAGCGGCCATCAGAATTCCAGAGATGCAGCTGTGAGGGGGTTACAGACCTCAGTTTAACCTCTCTTTTCCTTAGCATCTTTGCTATAGTAGTTAAGATTAAGCAAACCCTATTATTTATATGTAACCACACCTGGGCCTAATTTCCTCCCCTAAATTTTATGACAACAAAAAAGTATTTTTTTAAGTGACTAAATTCCAACATCAGAATAAAGATCATGTATACTTTTCTTTAACTGCCTTATTGGAGGTAGTCACTTCCCTCCTGGAGTCCTAGAAATGGATTCCCCTTTGAACTATATCATGACAATTCCTGAGGAAGACCCTTAGCAGATATTTATTATTAACAAGTAAAAAGTAGGACCATGTTTCTCAACAGTGTGTTATCACCTGGGTGTCTGGTTAGAATGCAGATTCTGATTCACTGGGTCTGGGTGGGACCAGAGATTCTTCATGTTTAATAAGCTCCCAGGAGATGCTGATGCTTTCTGTTCTCGATCATACTTTGAGTAACAAGAATAGAGACTATATTCACATATATATGCTTCAAAACTTGCCAGCGATATATTATTCCTCTCACTGATGCTAGGGTAAACTTTATATGAATGTAAGAAATTTTTAGAAGAGAAGAAACTTTTAAGTGTAACAAGTTTGGGAGAAATTTACCAACTTGAAAAAATATATACATTTGTTAAATTAATCTGTCCACCAGAGTTGACTTTAATTAATTTTTAAAAATCCAAAGAAGTAATATATTATGAAGCGCATTGTATTAGTTTTCTGTGTGCCTAACAACCACAAATTGAGCAGTTAAAATAATACAAATTTGTTATCTTGGTTTCCTTGGGTCAGGCATCTGGGTGAGGATTAGCTCAGAGTCACACAAATGAAATCACTGTCAGTTGGGCTGCATTCCTTTCTGGAGCTTGGGAACTTCTTTTAAGCTCCCCTGGTAGTTGGCAGAAAGTAGGTTTGTTGGCCGTAAGACTTAAGGACCCCGTTTTCCTGCTGGCGTTGGTGTGCTGGAGGGATAGACAGCTGGTAGAGGCCCCTCACAGTTCCTTGACTGGAGCTCACAGACCCTGCTCCCACAGGCCTCTCAAGCTTTGAACATCTCTCTTCTGCTGTCTCTGACCTCTAGACTGGGATTTAAAGGGCTCATGTGAACAGGTCAGACCCACCCAGATAATCTCCCTTTAATTAAACTAAAGTCAATTGAGTAGTGACCTAATTATGCAAGTGGTAGTTCATCATATTCACAGGTACTGCCCATATTCAAAAGGAGGGAACTACACAGGGTGTGTACATCGGGGGCTGAGAATCCTGGGGGTCATGTTAGAATCTCGCTTACCACAGATATGTATATCTATTTAAGAAGCAGTAATCTCAACCACTTTCTCGTTTCCCACAGTTCTTATTTAGACATGATTGTACTCTATTAAATGTTTGTCATAACCTTTCAAAAATTCTGATCAACTTTATATAAGGATAGATTAAAGGCATTTGCTGATTTCTTTCCCACCCAATGCATTTCAACACATTAACTGAGTTTTTAAAATGTTAAGTTTGGTTAGCTGGGTTTTTAATGCATTGAAGGTCTCTGAAGTTATCACAACTTTCTTTCGGCTCTTTACCTATGTAATATCCATGATAGCCAATATTTTATGAAGTTTTATAATAGAAGAAGCCAATAATAATTTATATAGCATTTTACTGTTTAACTTTCAAACATATTGTATTATTTTATCTTCATAATAGTAAGATGGAATTGGTATTATAATTTAAGGATAAGAAAACCAGACTCAAAAAGATGAAGTGACTTTTCCGATATCATTCCAGAATGGTAAATGATGATGCGACCAAGTAACTTAACTCTGGTTTCTACCTACAAGTCCAGTGCTCCAGATTCAGCAAGACCTATCAACCCATAGCAATAGACTAGAAGGGCTGCATCATCAGATTTAATGCCAAGAATCATTAATGTAACAGTTAAAGGTGCCCCAAACTACAGGAATCTTAAAGTAAGAGAATATGGCCCAGTAGAAGAAAAAAGTACAATGCATGGTGATAACCTAGACAAGTGTTATGAAAAGGTAATGTCACAGCTGACACACAGAAGGATAGTTTATAAACCTTGGCAAGCCACATGATTAGGAGTAGCTATAAAAGATCAGATAAAAAGGTGATTATGATACACACTGGGAAAAATATTATTGTGATATATTGTATTGCAAAAGAGTTTCTAGAAAAATATAGTTTTCATTTACCCCGGAGAAGGTAATGAAGTAGTATAGCATAAATGGAATAAAAAGACAGTTTTTTAAAAAGAGAGAAGGAATGGAAAAATTATATGTTGGCATTTATCATAAACATATAAATATATGTTATATACATAGGTATTTTATAATTTTAGCCATATACCCATATTTTCATTTACTTTACTATAACTAAGAACATTATATATTCCTAAAATTATTTATAAGCCCCAAATAGCACCATCAAAAAATATGAAAATAAAAATAGACGAATAGATGAATTATTTATTGTACAAATGTTTTTCTAAAGCATAGAACACACAGTATGTTTGTAAAAAAAACTGAACAGGGCTTCCCTGATGGCGCAGTGGTTGAGAGTCTGCCTGCCGATGCAGGGGACGCGGGTTCATGCCCTGGTCCGGGAAGATCCCACATGCTGCGGAGCGGCTAGGCTCGTGAGCCATGGCCACTGAGCCTGCGCGGCCAGAGCCTGTGCTCCGCAACGGGAAAGGCCACAACAGTGAAAGGCCCGCGTACTGCAAAAAAAAAAAAAAAAAAAAAAAAACAGAAAAAGTTCAGTATGTATGTAAAACATAGAACACACAGTATGTTCAGCTTGAATTTTTATTTTACGGATTTCTTTTAAGCATTAATATTTAACATATAAAACAAATTCAAACCAACAAGATTAAAACCAAATTCCTTGCTAAGGATGGGCCATGGCAACTAAGAATAAAATTAAACTTCAGTAACCTAACCAGAAGCCATCTTAAATCTCGGCATTTGTAAATGAGGTTATTTAAACTTAAACAAAATTCAAATATTGATCTGCTCTACTAACATAGGGATAATTAGTCAAAGATGAACAGTAAGAATACAATGGAAATATATTTAAAATATTAAGATTTGTACTCAATTAAGAGAAAAATTATTAAGGAAAACTGGTGGGTACAGTAATCAGATAAAGATAAATGGAAGAACCAGAATTAGTATCTGTTCAGTACTGTACAGAGGAGTAACATGCTCTTCCCCATTATATCCACTGGGCTACTCTCACATCATTCAGATCCCTGCTCAAACGCCACCTCATCAGAGAGGACTTCCTCTGCCACCCCATCAGAAACCACACTTAGCCACCGGCTCCAGCCCTCACTCAAATTATTTTCATGGCTCTCCCTGACACTTTTATGTATCTATTTGGCTCTCTCTTCCCACCAGAATAGAAGCTCAACAACATAAAAACTTCATCAATTTGGCTTCTTCCTGTAGTCTCTGCACTTAAGAGCTACTCAGCAATACTTGCCGAAGAATTCAATGAGATCACAATTGGTTGCAAACTGATTAAAATTAAGGAAAAGCCAATCAAATGCAGCAAAGCAAAACAGTTCTGAGTGACTCTTCATTGACATCTAATTTTTTTCTTTACAAATGGTCATTACAAACTGTATTTTATATTTTGTGTTTTTCTTTCAGACAATCAAATTCAATTTAGGTTGTTATTCTTGAAAAGATTTATTATTGTAATTACTAAAGGCAAAGGTCATACGGAAACATAAGTTTTGGTCTGGCCTTTTATGTTGCTAAGTATTAAATTAATGGCATTTAATTTGTTTTGATTAATTTTAATCAAACAAATTAATTGATCTTATATTAAAAATTAGTAATCAATAATTTATTGCTATTTATTACTTCAGCTTTAAATAACAAATATAAGTTTTAACAATTAAAAACTTTATATTAAAATTTTTATAGGGAACGATATTCATCTTTAGAATCTGAAACTTTCAGCTCCTTACTAAGTTTTACCAATGAGATAATTATTTTTATGGTATAGTTTTTAATAATAGTACTGTCTTGAAGTATAATATCACTTTGGGGTAAAATATACTTTTAGATAAAATATGGTATTATTACAAAACTATAATCAAGTTACTGAATAAATTGGATTTCCTAGTGTAAAATTACAAAATAAATACTTTTTTCTATACCTTTGCTTCCAAAAGTCATGCTTCCCTGACCCTGGATAAAACTTTAGATGGATAATATAGCTTTTTCAGTCACTGATATCATTGAATATTGGTGAGTCTGTGGAGAATCTCAACCTCTCATACATTGTTGGTGAATGTACAAAGTGAAACAAGTTTTAGGGAAAAAGTTCTGGCACTTTCTTAGAAAAGTAAATACACACTTATTTCCTAATCCAATAATACCTGTGTATTTACCCCAAAGAAATAAAAGCTAATGTCAACAAAAAAGGCTTATATAAGGATGCTTATAGAAGCTTTATTCATAATATGAAATAGCCCTAACACTAGAAATAACCCTAGTTTCTATTAACAGAATGGAAAAACAGGTTGCTATATTAATACAATGAAATGCAATTCATCAATAAAAAGAACAAACTACTGATACATGCAACAATATGGCTGAATCTCAAAACCATTATTCTGAGTGAAAGAAGCCTTACACAAAAGAGACTGTACTTTGTGATTTCATTTATAAGCTCTAAGAAAAGCAAAACAAAGTTATGGTTAAAAAAACAAAACAGAACAGAAATTGTAGCTGAAAGGGCCGAAGGCTGGGATTGACTGGGAAGAGACCTGAGAGAAATTTGTGGGCTGGCATCTTGATAATTTTAAGTTACACAGGTGTATGTATTTGTCAAAACTTATTGAACAGTAACAATAAAATTCTAATGTGTATAGCACAGGGAACTGTATTCAATATCCTGTGATAAACTATAATAGAAAAGAATATGAAAAAGAATATGTATATGTATAACTGAGTCACTTTGCTGTACAGCAGAAATTAAACACAACATTGCAAATAAACTATACTTCAATAAAATAAACTCTTACTGAATACTATACTTAAGATTTTTGCATTTCACTCTATGTTAATTTTACTTAAAAGAAAAAAAAAAGAACCACAAATACTTAACTTGTAGGCATGCTGAAAAATTTAGAGATAAAGTGTAGTAATATCCATTACTCACTTTGAAATGGATAAAAATAAATGGGTTCATGGGTAGATAGATGAATAGATGTGTGGCATGAAACAAAATGTTGATTGTGAAATCTAAGTAGGAGGTAAATGGGGGTTCAATGATATTCCTTACAATTGTTCTGTATGTTTGATAATTTTCATAGTAAAATGTTGACATAAATTAGGAAGAAGAGAAACAGAAGGACGTGTTACAGGAAAGCTGAGAGCCATTTGACCATAGAATTTGTGGAAAGACTAACCAGAAACATGCCTGAAAGGTTAAAATAATTTTACTTATAAAGGAAGTTTGGGACCTAACTTTGAACATTTTACTATATTCTGTCATCTATGGAAAAATATTAATGACATGCTCAGATCAGGTCAATTAACTTATTTAATCATTTTTACAAATGAATAGATAAAGAAGATGTGGTGCATATATATGATGGAATATTACTCAGCCATAAAAAGGAACGAAATTGGGTCATTTGTAGTGATGTGAATGAACCTAGAGTCTATCATACAGAGTGAAGTAAGTCAGAAAGAAAAAAACAAATATCGTATAATAATGCATTATATGGAATCTAGAAAAATGGTACTGATGAACTTATTTGCATGGCAGGAAAAGAGACACAGATGTAGAGAACAGACTTGTGGACATGGGGTAGGGAAGGGGAGGGTGGGACGAATCGATAGAGTAGCACTGACATAAATACACTACCACATATAAAATAGATATCTAGTGGGAAGCTGCTGTATAGCACAGGGAGCTCAGGTCAGTGCTCTGTGATGACCTAGAGGGGCAGGGGTGGGAGGGCCGCTCAGGAGGGAGGGGATAGATGTATACATACAATTGATTCACTTTGTTCTACAGCAGAAACTAACACAACACTGTAAAGCAATTATACTCCAATAAAAAAAAATCAAAAAAAACCCTCTATTTTCCATATGCTGTGCCATGCACTGTATATCCCATCTGCTAGATTCTAACAACATAACTGGAAAAGAGAAAAATGTAGCAGATGCATTCTAATAAATAGAAAACTAAAAGATAATGTTTTAGGTAGGATGGTGGACAAAGGACAAGGAACTCTGGAAACACCTAGAGTGGATGTCTTGCATGGGCAGTTTTAGAGAAAGAGCTCTGCCATCAGTGTAAAGGATAGACTGAAAGTCTTTGCAGTAGTCCAGGTAAGGGGAAAATTCGTGAAGGATATTGATAGTAAACTTGAAGAGTTACCCTAAAATGCAAGTCCACTTACCATTAAATAATTAATTCACTGCTGTTTTAAACAACATGGTAGGGTAGAGTGGTGTCAGGGACAAAATGAGTCCAGGGAAGATGAAAATAGTATTACAGTTACAAAAGCACTTAATAAGATGAAAGAGAAGACTGCTTGTGAGTACTATTTATTGCCTGATGTTGAGGCTGGATTGTTGAAAATTCCATGAAACCTAATCCAAAGCTTAAAATCACCATGGTTATCCTCAGTCTCATTCATGCTAGCTGCCTAAGGTAATCTTTTCTTTTATCATTTTTCTGAATGGATCAAATAACTCAGACCACCCCAGTGAAGTCTAATTAGGATGAGCTTTTAAATTTAGGGAAAAATGTGTTCAGAGCTAGTGAGGCATTGCAGGGAAAATAGACCTAGTCCTAAGAAGTTTCCATAAGAAGAGAACATTCTAGAAGCTTAATTCAAAGACTGCATTGTGTGTGCATGTGTATTCAAAAGAGGTTTTTTTTTTCTCTTCAACTTCTCATCCTTAAACCAAATTTCACTTGAAAGAAGTGAAAGCATTAAAATGACACTTTAAAATTTTATTTTAAGGAAAGGACAGGCAACATTCTTCCACAAAAAGCCAATAGCATTCTTTTCTTCAAAAAGAAAACTCCACAAAAAGTTCAGTATTTAATTACATCTTACAGCAACTGAAAATAAAATCATGTTGAAAACTGAAAATAACATTCTTAGTATATGTATTTTGCATACTTATTTTGTACAGAGGAAAAGCAAGGTTTTTTCTTTTCTTAGATGTTATCTGAAAGAATGATATATTTTGAATTGTATTAACTGATTCAGACTATTTCAGGTAATATTTAAGTCTATGAAATGCTGATTTATTTGGTAACAACTTAATTATGGAGAGCAGCTCTCAACATTTATAAATGATGGAGACTCATTTATAAGGGAGCATACTCCCACACTGTGCAGGTGAGGTTAATCTCAGGCAGGGGGTCTACACTGTGTCCTAGGGTTTTCCTGCTGACATAATGCCAGGTGCCCACAGAAGTGACTTGCTGGCTATCAAGCTCTTTATTAACAGCCTTCACTTCCTGAATCACTTCCTCATTTTCCTATAAATGTTTCCTGGCGTCACCTCCTAAATGTCCTACTTCTATGTGAATCTTTCTCTCAGTGCCTCCTTCTGAGGGAACCCAAAGAAGATAATCATGCTATGTTAATTTTTAAGCCACAGCTGGATTCCCTTCACTAATATGTTATCTAGAATTTTTCTTGTCTTAATGAATGATTCTTTACTTTTATTTTCTTGTTATCTTTACCTGTTTTTTGGAATCAAATTATAGTAAGCTCATGAAATTTAAAATGTAGTTATTCATAATATGGTTTTGCTTTTAAATATTTGGTGTCAGGATTTGGTTTATCAGCACCTATTCTATTTTTTCTTGTTCAGTCTTGTTAAAGATATCCTTGCAGTGGTTGAGGGTCCGCCTGCCGATGCAGGGGACACGGGTTCGTGCCCCGGTACGGGAAGATCCCACATGCCGTGGAGTGGCTGGGCCCGTGAGCCATGGCCGCTGAGCCTGCGCGTCCGGAGCCTGTGCTCCGCAACGGGCGAAGCCACAGCGGTGAGAGGCCTGTGTACCCCAAAAAAAAAAAAAAAAAAAAAAAAAAAAGATATCCTTATCTTTACAAAGAAACAGTTTTTAATTAATTTTTTTCTACTCTTTGTCCATTTTATTGATTTCTGTTTTATCTTTGCTCTTTTTTTCTTTGTGTTTCTTTGTTTCCTCTGTTGCTCTATTTTCTAATTTCTTTTGCTGAATGCTTAACATATTTGTTTAAACATATTTATACATTTTAAATATACATTTTAAATATATTTAAAACTATTATTTTCATGTAAGGACTACTTTAGCTGTGTCTCACAGAATTTGACATATACCTTTTCTAATGCCAAATAATTCCATGTATCTCTAATTTTTAAAGTTCTTTCATGAAATCTTTTCCAAGCTAAGGATTATTTAGTAAGATACTTTGTTTCCAAAAATAACCTATTTTAATGCTACCATTTAAATATCAATTTCTAACTTTATTGTAAATTAGAGAGGGAAGTCTGTAGGATATTGACTTCTAGGAATTTGATGAAGCTCCTTTTATGACCAATACATGCTCTATTTTTATAATTTCTTAATGTGGGTATTTCTCTGTCTCTCCTATTTGGTGTTCTATAAGTTCTTTTAATCAGAGAATTTTTATATTTAACTATGAAAATTTTTTCTCCTTTATTTGAGAAGTATTTCCAATATTACAAATATTTTCTATCCTTCTTCCCCTTACTTTCCTCTAGGATTCCTAATTTTAAGATGTTAATGTTTCTACCTCAACCCTGTATAAATCTGTATTAGTTTCCTATGGCTCCTATGAGAGATTATCACAGACTTAGTGGTTTAAAACAACACAAATTATTATCTTACAGTTCTAGAGGTCAGAAATCTGTGATGTATTTCACTGGGCCAAAACCAAAGAGGGAGGCAGGGTCATACTCCCTCTGCAGGCTGTAGAAGAGAATCTGCTTCCTTGCTTATTCCAGTTTCTGGAGATTTATTGCATCTTTGGCTCTTGGCCCCTTTCTCCATTTTCAAGGACAGCAGCATGGCCTCTTCAAATCCCTTTCTGCTTCCCTCTTCACATTTGGACTCACCTTGATAATCCAGGATAATCTTCCCATCTCAAAACTCTTAATCACATCCTCAAAGTCTCTTTTGCCTACCACAATAAGACACAATAGCTTAACTTTTTTTTCTCTCTCTCTCTCTGTCCTGTCTCCTGACTTCTGGGAAAGTTCCTCATTCTTTAAGTTCACTAAATTTATTATTTGGCTATCACCATTCTTATTATTCTATCAGATTATTTTAATGATTATATTTATCATTTCTAACATTCCCATTTCATTCTTTATATGACTTCTGATTCTTTCCCCATTTGGCATTATCTTTGAGTATATTTATTATGCTTATTTTAAATTATTGTTCTGTGTGGTCTAACTCAACTTCATGTATTGTTCAGTTTATTGTATTCCATCCAGAGAGATCTAGTTATTTTAGTCTATGAATTCATGACCTCCTGGGGTCCTGGGGGTAGCAGCTACTCTTTCTGGTAAAAACATGCTTGGAAATTTCTAGAGGCCAAATCTCATCTTGTGTCCTTCCTGGTAAGTTTTAAAAGATTGGATGGAATGAAATCCAGAGTGTAAGGCTCTGGGCATCACAGAACAAGGTAACAACTCCTATGTGATGCTGCTCCACCATGGTACTCTTGCAGTATTAGCTTGTAGAAACATGCAATATTGGGAGAGGCAGTTTCCATAGGTTGCAATCCGAGTAACAAAGGTGTTCACCAGTTTAGGATAACTTTCAGTCTTCCCAAGTATTTCTCAATTTTTTGTTAGTTCCTAACTTCCATGTTTTATTTCTATAGTCTTTACATGTTTGCTTTGAAGAGAAAGATCCAGCAGGCTCACCAGACTAGTTCTCCATACTGACAGAAGGAAGCCTATTTCCAGAACAGAGTTTGTTTTGTTAGCCCCAAACATTAGCTAATTATTGGTTTGAATCTATTATGGCATCTTGTTTTTACCTCCCAGCCTCCCTAGCAATTAGATCCAGTCATGTGACCCAATCTGTCCAATGAAATTAAGGGGAAGTCTGCTATGGAACTTCTACAAATCCTTATACTTTCCTAACAAAGGATGTCACACCATTTTCTCCTTCTCATTTTGAATATAGATATGATGCCCAGAAAAGTTACAGCCATTTGCAGTCAGGAGAGGAAAGCAAAAGAACTGCAGAGTCTAACCCTGATATTGTGCTCCTGAACCCATGCCAGCTCCTACCAACCTGATTTTTTGTGATGTAAGAAAATCTGCTATGCCACTGTTAATTGCGATTTCTGTTACTTGAAATTTGAAAATGGATAGCTTCTTATTTTATATAATAGCTTTCTAAGAGAAAAGAATGAGTATTTAGGGAATACCATATGAATAGCATGACAATTGTCCCAGGGATGCTAAATAAATAATTTCAGTTAAATCTAATGGAAAGTCCACATGGGGTTATACAATTTCCTATTTTTTTTAATTAGAAAACTGAGTCTCAAGGAGGTGAAGAAAAGCTTGCTGAGGTCTAAACTTTAAGTAAAGTTCTGCTTTTTTAATATATCATATTACCTACTCAATCTATCTATGTATAACACCTAAATGAATCTATATGTAAGGATACATATATCTATAGTGACTTTTAACTTACCTCCCTGTCCTGAAGAGACTTCTTCTTTTTGTAAATGGCATTCACTTCTGGTAAAATTATACACTTTAATTCTTTTTGTTGTCAAGGCTTTTTTTTTTTTTTAAGCACTGAGAACACACTACCATAAGGCAAACTCCCTTGAGTGGGCACCATCTTAAATACTTGTCAGGAAACAGAAAATACAGTATCCAAATCCAGCCCTGAGAGAGTGGGGCACAAGCTAGGCACTTGGTGATGGTTCTGAAAAGGGAGGTTAAAATGTCCCAAAGCCAGCCTTTGTCTCTTGTGCTATTCTGTCTGAGACAGGCCCTGGGGATATTATTAGTCTCTTTAACATCTGTGAGGGAATTAAAGTTGGAACATAGGCCAGTGGCCTCACACTAGGGAAGTGAGATATAATGTGTGACCAAAGAAATCTAAGCAACAGAAAAGATGTTGTCATGCCTTTCTTTTAAATCCACTCTCTGTGTAAAAGAAGCCAGGCTCTGTCACTGGAGCTGACAAGGAACAGAGGCAAATCCAAAGACTATGTCGACTATAGCAAAGGCATTAACTGAAGCACCCACAATGTTATGTAGTTTTGAACTACAGGGAATAATGAGCCTCAGTCTTGATTTGTTTTTGAACAAGTGAATCACTTAAGGAGATGGTAAATAGGCTTTGTTTTGAATTTTTCATCATTGTGCCTAGATCAAATTATGTAATCATTATTCTCCTTAGAATATTTTCATCTATTTCTAGTAAGTTACAGAATATTCTAATTTTGGAGCAGAAGTTATTCTTGTTTATTGCTGCCTGAAACAATGAAGGATGTAAACTTGACCACAAAGGACCTCAATAATTAACTTGCAGAGAATCATAAAACTTTACCTCTCCTAAGGACCTTGGAAATCACAGAGTTCAACTTCAATGCTTTGCAGATGAATAAACTGAGATCCAGGGAGGTTAAATGACTTTGTCCAAGGTCACAGTGCTCATCTACAACTGCACTGGGACTAGAACCAAGAACTCCTGAAACTGCTTCATTGCAATTCTACCACTCCCGTGAAGCTTTCGTGACAAACTACAAATAGGCACATTAAAAGGCCCCAAACTGGAAGACAACTCCAACTCCACGTTCATCTAGGTCATAAAAATTCCCAAATCCTCTCCAGTTTTAAAGATTTGTAGAGTGATCAGCATTGCAGTGGCACATGCCAGCATGTTCATGTACACACACACACACACAAACCTGTGTTATGTCTCAAAGACATGTCAAGGTATTTTTGATGGAATTACATATATGCCAGTATGGATCATAAGGAAAGGGTATTTGAGTAGATTGATTTATGCCAGTATTTTATTCTTCTCAAATACATGGGCTCTCTTTGGAGATTACAAACTATATAGCTTTGTATACATTATAAATAACATATACATATTTTAATACTTCCATTAAGGAAGAATAGTAAATCATAACTGCTTTGCTACTGGCCTTTAATATCTATGCCAAAGAAATGCGCTTATTGTCTTGCTGTTTCTTAGATTGTCCTTTATCATTTTCTTTGCTGGCATAATCACCTAAAATATAACCTTGATAAAATATAACCTTGGAAATGTACTCTGCTTTTCTTAGTTCTAACCATTGAAAAACATCTCTGGGTAAGAACATTTATAAAACATTATCCTCATTTCTTTATTCTTACCATCCTATTCTCAGTCTACAAAGAGGTGCTTCTAATTCAGTCTCTCCTTTTTTGTCAAAATTCTCATTTTCTAGAGTAGGAGAGATAAAGGTAGTGACTGACTGAACTACTCTCTCTCTTGGCTTTTCAGACAAAAGACACACTGTGCTGAGTTGTTTGAGACATGATCAAAGCTCAGCCTGTCCACCCCTCCTACTGGAGAGAACTTACTGATGAAGGATAGGGCCTATTTCTGTTAATAACAACAATAACAATAAGAACTGGTATTTTTGAGTGTGCTGTAGATTACAAAGAACTCTCTCTGTTTTTTCTCATTTGATATTCACAACAATACTATGAGGAAGATATTATTTCCAGGTTCAGATTAAGAACGTATGTTATTATTATTTATACAAATAAATAGTTCATATTAATTATTATTAATTATTTATCAATTAGTTACTCTGAAAAAACTTCTCAGAAGTAATAATTGCAGCTAATATTTATTGAGTTCTTCCTATGTCTTCATGAAAAAATATTTAAGACATGTCAATGAAACCATACCCTGTACCTTGCATACTCAAGGCCAAAAAGGTAGAAACAAAATAAAAACAAAAATATTCAGAGACCCCAAGCTCCTCTTGCAGAGTACCAGGGAAGCAACTTTCTGACAGCCCCTTCAGCTGGACATTGCACAGGAGCATTGAGGAACTAGAATGACTGACAGTGAATTTTAGACATCACAGGCCAAAAATCCACCACATGTAACACACTGAACTCCCCCAAATTTGCACATAACCCACGAAGAGCCATGAAGAATAGTAGACCTCCACAGAGAACTCTTGAAAATTACCATTACTTTCCACCCATCATTTTGTAGCCTCCTCCCCCTCCTACTCCCCACTTTCAAAATAAATATCCCACTCAAGAGCCTATGGGTGCCACTGTACTCAGGGGTGCCTTACTTAAAGAATTGAAAGCAGAAAGATTTGGGAGTTCAGAGTTAAGCTGAACAAAAGAGTTTCCCAGAGCTTAAAAATCCTGAGTTTTTCCTGGTTTTGAAGCATGAATCAGCTTCTTTCTTGTCAATTGGGCTTCTGCTCTACAGGGCCAGAGTTCAGTTTCTCAGCTCTGTAAAAGGAGAAGGCCCTGAAACAAGAGGGTGGAGGAGAAGGACGGGCTCTCACTCCCTCTTGTGAGAACACCAGAATCACAACAAGCTGCTGGACAATCATCAACAGGAAGACACTGGAACTCCAAAAAAGATATCCCACATCCAAAGACAAAGGAGAAGCCACAATGAAATGGTAGGAGGGGTGCAATCACAGTAAAATCAAATCCCATAACTGCTGGGTGAGTGACTCACAGACTGGAGAACACTTATACCACAGAAGTCCACCCACTGGAGTGAAGGTTCTGAGCCCAACGTCAGGCTTCCGAATCTGTGGGTCCAGCAACGGGAGGAGAAATTCCTAGAGAATCAGACTTTGAAGGCTAGTGGGATTTCATTGCAGAACTTCGACAGGACTGGGGGAAACAGAGACTCCACTCTTGGAGGGAACACACAAAGTAGTTTATGCATCAGGACCCAGAGGAAGGAAAAGTGTTGCCAAGGGAGACTGAACCAGACCTACCTGCTAGTGTTGGAGGGTCTCCTGCAGAGGCGGGGGGTGGCTGTGGCTCACCCTGGGGACAAGGACACTGGCAGCAGAAGGTCTGGGAAGTACTCCTTGGCATGAGCCCTCCCAGAGCCTGTCATTTGCCCCACCAAAGAGCCCAGGTAGGCTCCAGTGTTGGGTTGCCTCAGGCCAAACAACCAACAGGGAGGGCATGCAGCCCAATCTATCAGCAGTCAAGCAGATTAAAGTTTTATGGAGCTCTGCCCACCAGAGCAACAGTCAGCTCTACCCACCACCAGTCCCTCCCATCAGGAAACTAGCACAAGCCTCTTAGATAGCCTCATCCACCAGAGGGCAGAAAGCAGAAGCAAGAAGTACTACAATCCTGCAGCCTGTGGAACAAAAACCACATTCACAGAAAGATAGACAAGAGGAAAAGGCAGAGAGCTATGTACCAGATGAAGGAACAAGATAAAATACCAGAAAAACAACTAAATGAAGTGGAGATAGGCAACCTTCCAGAAAAAGAATTCAGAATAATGATAGTGAAGATGATCCAAGAGCTCGGGAAAAGAATGGAAGCAAAGATCAAGAAGATGCAATAAATGTTTAACAAAGACCTAGAAGAATTGAACAAACAAACAGAGATGAACAATACCATAACTGAAATGAAAACTACACTAGAAGGAATCAATAGCAGAATAACTGAGGCAGAAGAATGGATAAGTGACCTGGAAGACAGAATGGTGGAATTCAGTGCTATGGAACAAAATAAAGAAAAAAGAATGAAAAGAAATGAAGACAGACTAAGAGACGTCTGGGACAACATTAAACGCAACAACATTCGCATTATTGGGGTCCCAGAAAAAGAGAGAGAGAAAGGCCCCGAGAAAATATTTGAGGAGATTTTAGTCGAAAACTTCCCTAACATGAGAAAGGAAATAGCCACCCAAGTCCAGGAAATGCAGAGAGTCCCACACAGGATAAACCAAAGGGGAAACACACTGAGACACATGGTAATCAAATTTGCAAAAATTAAAGACGAAGAGAAATTATTGAAAGCAGCAAGGGAAAAATGAAAAATAACATACAAGGCAACTCCCATAAGGATAACAGCTGATTTCTCAGCAGAAATTCTACAAGACAGAAGGGAGTGGCATGATATACTTAAAGTGATGAAAGGGAAGAACCTACAACCAAGATTACTTTACCCAGCAGGCATCTCATTCAGATTTGATGGAGAAATCAAAAGCTTTACAGACAAGCAAAAGGTAAGAGAATTCAGCACCACCAAACCAGCTCTACAACAAATGCTAAAGGAGCTTCTCTAAGTGGGAAACACAAGAGAAGAAAATGACCTACAAAAACAAACCTAAAGCAATTAAGAAAATGGTCATAGGAACTACATATTGATAATTACCTTAAACGTGAATGGATTAAATGCTCCAACCAAAAGACATAGGCTTGCTGAATGGATGCAAACAAAAAAGACCCATATATATGCTGTCTACAGGTGACCCACTTCAGACCTAGGGACACATACAGACTGAAAGAGAGGGAATGGAAAAAGATATTCCATGCAAATGGAATCAAAAAAGCTGGAGTAGCAATACTCATATCAGATAAAATAGACTTTAAAATAAAGAATGTTACAAGAGACAAGGAGGACACTACATAATGATCAAGGGATCAATCCAAGAAGAAGACATAAAAATTATAAATATATATGCACCAAACATAGGAGCACCTCAATACATAAGGAAACTGCTAACAGCTATAAAAGAGGAAGTTGACAGTAATGCAATAATAGTGGGGGACTTTAACACCTCACTTACACCAATGGACAGATCATCCAAAGTGAAAATTAATAAGGAAACAGAAGGTTTAAATGACACAATACATCAGATAGATTTAATTTATATTTGTAGGACATTCCATCCAAAAACAGCAGATTACACGTTCTTCTCAAGTGCACATGGAACATTCTCCAGGATAGATCACATCTTAGGTCACAAATCAAGCCTCAGTAAATTTAAGAAAACTGAAATCATATCAAGCATCTTTTCTGACCACAATGCTATGATATTAGAAATGAATTACAGGGAAAAAAACATAAAAAACACAAACACATGGAGGCTAAACAATACGTTACTAAATAACCAAGACATCACTGAAGAAATCAAAGAGGAAATCAAAAAATACCTAGAAACAAATGACAATGAAAACACGATGATCCAAAACCTATGGGATGCAGCAAAAGGCAGTTCTAAGAGGGAAGTTTATAGCTATACAAGCCTACCTCAAGAAACAAAAAAAAACTCAAGTAAACAATCTAACCTTACATGTAAAGGAACTAGAGAAAGAAGAACAAACAAAACCAAAAGGGAAAGAAATCATAAAGATCAGAGCAGAAATAAATGAAATAGAAACAAAGAACACAATAGCAGAGATCAAAAAGTCTAATAGCTGGTTCTTTGAGAAGATAAACAAAATTGATAAACCATTAGCCAGACTCATCAAGAAAAAGAGGGAGAGGACTCAAATCAATAAAATTGGAAATGAAAAAGGAGAAGTTACAACAAACACTGCAGAAATACAAAGCAACCTAAGAGACTACTACAAGCAACTCTATGCCAAAAATTAGACAACCTAGAAGAAATGGACAAATTCTTAGGAATGTATAACCTTCCGAGACTGAACCAGGTAGAAATAGAAAATATGAACAGACCAATCACAAGTAATGAATTTGAACTATGATTAAAAATCTTCCAACAAACAAATGTCCAGGTCCTGAAGGCTTCACAGGTGAATTCTATCAAACATTTAGAGAAGAGCTAACACCCATGCTTCTCAAACTCTTCCAGAAAATTGTGGAGGAAGGAACACTCTCAAACTCATTCTATGAGGCCACAATCACCCTGATACCAAAACCAGACAAAGATACTACAAAAAAAGAAAATTACAGACCGATATCACTGATGAAAAAAGATGCAAAAATCTTCAACAAAATACAAGCAAACAGAATCCAACAACACATTAAAAGGATCATACACCATGATCAAGTGGGATTTATCCCAGGGATGCAAGGATTCTTCAATATACACAAATCAATCAATGTCATACACCGTATTAACAAATTGAAGAATAACCATATGATCATCTAAATAGATGCAGAAAAAGCTTTTGACAAAATTCAACATCCATTTATGATAAAAACTCTCCAGAAAGTGAGCATAGAGGGAACCTACCTCAACATAATAAAGGTCATATATGACAAACCCACTGCAAATATCATTCTCGATGGTGAAAAACTGAAAGCATTTCCTCTAAGATCAGGAATAAGACAAGGATGTCCATTCTCACCACTATTATTCAACATAGTTTTGGAAGTCCTAACCATGGCAATCAGAGAAGTAAAAGAAATAAAAGTAATATGAATTGGAAAAGAAGAAGTAAAACTGTTACTGTTTGCAGATGACATGATACTATACATAGAATATCCTAAATGTGCCACCAGAAAACTACTAGAGCTAATCAATGAATTTGGTAAAGTTGCAGGATACAAAATCAGTGCACAGAAATCTCTTGCATTCCTATACACTAATGATGAAATATCTGAAAGAAAAATTAAGGAAACACTCCCATTTACCACTGCAACAAAAAGAATAAAATACCTAGGAATAAACCTACCTCGGGAGACAAAAGACCTGTATGCAGAAAAGTATAAGACACTGATGAAAGAAATTAAAGATGATACCAACAGATGGAGAGATATACCATGTTCTTGGAGTGGAAGAATCAATATTGTGAAAATGACTATACTACCCAAAGCAATCAAAAGATTCAATGGAATTCCTATCAAATTACCACTGGCATTTTTTACAGAACTAGAACAAAAAATCTTAAAATTTGTATGGAGACAGAAAAGACCCTGAATTGCCAAAGCAGTCTTGAGGGAAAATAAAGGAGCTGGAGGAATCCGACGCCCTGACTTCAGACTATACTACAACGCTACAGTAATCAAGACAAAAAGAGAAACATAGATCAATGGAACAAGATAGAAAACCCAGAGATAAACCCATGCACCTATGGTCAAGTAATCTATGACAATGGAGGCAAGGATATACAATGGAGAAAAGACAGTCTCTTCATAAGTGGTGCTGGTAAAACTGGACAGCTACCTGTAAAAGAATGAAATTAGAACACTCCCTAACACCATACACAAAAATAAACTCAAAATGAATTAGAGACCTAAATGTAAGACTGGCCACTATTAAACTTTAGAGGAAAACATAGGAAGAACACTCTTTGACATAAATCACAACAAGATCATTTTTGATCCACCTCCTAGAGTAATGGAAATAAAAACAAAAATAAACAAATGGGACCTAATGAAACTTAAACGCTTTTGCACAGCAAAGGAAACCATAAACAAGATGAAAAGACAACCCTCAGAATGGGAGAAAATATTTGCAAACAAATCAATGGACAATGGATTAATCTCCAAAATATATAAACAGCTCATGCAGGTCAGTATTAAAAAAACAAACAACCCAATCCAAAAATGGGCAGAAGACCTAAATAGACATTTCTCCAAAGAAGACATACAGATGGCCATGAAGCACATGAAAAGCTGCTCAACATCACTAATTATTAGAGAAATGCAAATCAAAACTACAATGAGGTATCACCTTACACCAGTTAGAATGGGCATCATCAGAAAATCTACAAACAACAAATGCTGCAAAGGGTGTGGAGAAAAGGGAACCCTCTTGCACTGTTGGTGGGAATGTAAATTGATACAGCCACTGTGGAGAACAGTATGGAGTTTCCTTAAAAAACTGCAAATAGAATTACCATATGATCCAGCAATCCCACTACTGAGCATATACACAGAGAAAACCATAATTCAAAAAGACACATGAACCCCAATGTTCATTGCACTATTTACAATAGCCAGGTCATGGAAGAAACCTAAATGTCCTTCAACAGATTAATGGATAAAGAAGATGTTGTACATATATACAATGGAATATTACTCAGCCATAAAAAGGAACAAAATTGGGTCATTTGTTGAGACGTGGATAGATCTAGAGACTGTCATACAGAGTGAAGTAAGTCAGAAAAAGAAAAACAAATATCGTATATTAACGCATGTATGTGGAATCTAGAAAGGTGGTACAGATGAACCGGTTTGCAGGGCAGAAATTGAGACTCAGATGTAGAGAACAAACTTATGGACACCAAGGGGGGAAAGCCATGGGAGGGTGGGGGTCGTGGTGTGATGAATTGGGCGGTTGGGATTGACATGTATACACTGATGTGTATAAAATTTATGACTGGGCTTCCCTGGTGGTGTAGTGGTTGAGAATCTGCCTGCCAATGCAGGGGACACAGGTTTGAGCCCTGGTCTGTGAAGATCCCACATGCTGCGGAGCAACTAGGCCCGTGAGCCACAACTACTGAGCCTATGCGTCTGGAGCCTGTGCTCCACAACAAGAGAGGCCATGATAGTGAGAGGCCCATGCACCATGATGAAGAGTGGCCCCCGTTTGCCACAACTAGAGAAAGCCCTCGCACAGAAACGAAGACCCAACACAGGCAAAAATAAATAAATAAATTAATTAATTAAAAAAAAATTGATGACTAATAAGAACCTGCTGTATAAGAAAATAAATTTAAAAATTAAATTAAAAGAGCCTATGGGGGACACAGATCTGAGCATTGCCTCCTGTCTCCTGGCTTGGCTGCCCTGCTGTAAAGCCTTTCCTCTCTGCAAAAGATTGTTGCCTCACTACTTGGTCTTTCCGTTGTGCAGCGGGCAACAAGCCTACTTGCTTGGTTATATCAAGATATCTTGGGCTTCCCTGGTAGCTCAGTGGTTGAGAGTCCGCCTGCTGATGCAGGGGATGTGGGTTTGTGCCCTGGTCCGGGAAGATCCCACAAGCTGCAGAGCGGTTGGGGCACGTGAGCCGTGGCCACTGAGCCTGCGTGTCTGGAGCCTGTGCTCTGCAACAGGAGAGTCCACAACAGTGAGAGGTCCATGTACCGCAAAAAAAAAAAAAAAGATATCTTTATTTTTCATATGAGCAGACTATGAAAGTGTAAGTCATTTGTCCAGGATCACACAGCTAAGAGGCAGTGGAGATGTAAACGATTTCAGTCAGTGTGAATATATAGCCACTGGTTAAAAGTACAGTTAAGCTGTGAAAAACTTTTTAAAAAGTCACAAGCATGAAGAGGAACAGGAAACAAGTCAGTTATAGTTAGTGCTGATATAGTTACTATTATTGTATTACAATTACCCAGGGTTTCCTGCTGGCAATCAAGTTGAAAAGGAAAACATGGTGGATTTGGTAATTTCCTTTTTCTGACTTTCTCAAGATGGAGAGGGTGCTGCAAAGATTTCTAAAATATAGATATACCTGTGACTGGAATTGAATGATAAAGAATTTCTCTTTGGTGATTAAATGTTCACAGACATGGGTGTGGGTACTGGATGTACGCCATTGCCTCCCCTGGTCTCCTGTCTGTGCACCTCCATCTCACTGACTGAACAGCTGACTTTTAACAACTTGCTTTGATGTGTTTCTTTACCCTCTGACTACTGTAAGGTTTATCCAATGGAGAACTGGCAGGAGATATGAGGGCTAGCTGTAGGAGAGTGAGGTCACAGGGTTTATTCTCCCTAGACCCCTCCCTGCTGCATCACTGTGGGTCACCTGTGTTTCTCTATTAGAGGCCACTTGTCTGCCAGTCCTCAGAATTCTGCCAATTGCTCCTTTCCCATCCCTTCAGAGATAAGGTAACGGCTCCTACCTGTTGTGAGCCCAAGAGTACTATGCTATCCCTTGTTGGGTTTCCTACACTCTGTCTACCTCCTTGTGAATAGTTCCTTTATAAAAGTCTCCTCGGGCTTCCCTGGTAGCGCAGTGGTTGAGAGTCCGCCTGCCGATGCAGGGGACACGGGTTCGTGCCCTGGTCCGGGAGGATCCCACATGCCGCGGAGCGGCTGGGCCCGTGAGCCATGGCTGCTGGGCCTGTGCATCCGGAGCCTGTGCTCCGCAACGGGAGAGGCCACAACAGTGAGAGGCCCGCGTACCGCTAAAAAAAAGTCTCCTCAATTCTTCTACCCTCCAGGTTACACAGCTTAGTAGTGTGAGATCCTGGCCAAACTTCAAATGTAACTTGTCTGCCTCAAGAGTCTGTAGACTTTTCATTACCACATGAAAATTATATCATACTACACGTATTACTGACTGATAAGAAGGGACTGTCCACTTGCCTTTTAAATGTGTAAAATGCAATCAATCTGTAGCGGGAGAATCACTGCATGTTCTGCATTCCAAAGACCTTGTAATTTAGTACTTGCTGCTTCAATCACTGTGCTGGACACTTCGTGTTACTGCATTTAATTTAGGAATGTTGCATTTCTACAGCTGTCTAACAAAATCAGCAGCACTTTTCATAGAGTTACCCACCTACCCTACACAGATTTATGCTAACATTCACATTTTCTACCCATGGCAAACAGCACTTAATAGTCACCAGTAGCAATAAGGCACATGGTATACTTTTTATATCTCTGTTTTAAAGTTCCTCAACCTCAGTTTTCTTTTTCCTAAGCCACTTGATAAATATGCACACTTATTAGAAGTAGAAATTAAATGCAGGATATTAGGTAATCAGTCTTGCCAATTTAAAAATATTGTGTGGTTGTAGAATTCATGACATTTTTTCCTGGGACATCATTTTATGCTACTTAATAAATGAATACTGGTTTCACTGTTTTTAACTTTCTTGCCACTTTTAACAAGAGGTTTCTTCTGTGTTTTTTTCTATCTGCCATGGTAAAAACTCACTAGAAAGTTAAGGTCTCTGTAGGCAAAAGTTATGTCCTTTTAGTAAAGAGAACATGTGTGAGACTTCCTAATAACAGCAAAAGAACTGAAGATAAAACAAGGTTGGCATTACCATACATTTTATTGGAATCTAGCTCACTTTTGGCATCACAGACTTAGAGGTATGGAATCCGTGTCCTTGGAGGGTAACCACCTAAATAGATGTCATTTGCAATAGACTAGATTCTACCACAGCTATCTCAAACAAGTACTTTAAAATCAAGCTCGGCAGTAAGTAAAGAAGCCCAATGGGAGACTCATACAAAAGCATTACTAGACACATCCCTGCCTTCTAAAAGTGGGTCATTAAGGAGGCCAGATCTATTTAATTCAGCATAAATAAGATTCAAATTTGTCATACTTAAGATGAATCAATCCTTGATCTCTAGACCAAGAGATTATTATCTCAGAAATTGTTAATGTTTTAGCTATGTCTTCCCTTTCTTATAATCTGTATAAATATTTTTTATAGAATAATAAATTGAATTAGGTTAATATGTATCCAAAGGTACTTAAAGTCAATCAGAATTGGGAGAACTTTTGACATACTCACCATCAAGAAACTACTGCAACAGCCAGTCCTGTGCAAGCCAACTCACAGTTTTTTTATTCTGCAATTACACAGAGTATTTACTTCATTTGCTTTTCTTTTGAGCTCCTGCTGCACTATTTCAGATCTTACTCAAGGTTTTTCTTAGGTTAAAGAAACAACTGATGTAAAGTTGCTGAGGAAACCTCAAGGGCGTATGTATATGTGGTGGTGTGTGAAACTGTGTGTGCTTCTCAGTAGTTTTGTGAAAGCCACATTTTCACCTTTAGGGTTCAAAGTAAGATAAAGCACTTTAATGAAAAATATAACAGAACAACTTTATCGGTTCTTAATGGCAACACAACAACTTAAACCTTTTCTTTTTCAGTTACTGTTCACACAGCTTTGTCCCAGGTCATAATGGTCATACCATTATGTTCCTCTTAAAGAATAATAATGTAGCTGTTTTCAGGGAAGATATTGAGATCAAATCCTAGATTTGCATCCTAGATTTCCCACCTTCAAATTATGTGTATATCTTGAGAAAATTACTGGCTCATCATTCTAAATCTTTAAAGCATCAGTAAAGTATAAAAATCAGTTAAATTCTACTACCTCAAAAGATTAGTGCTTTAAATGAATTTAGAGGAGCAATGGCTATAAGAAACTTATTATTTTAGTTTCTGATACATGGTGGAAGCTTAATAATTGGTATGTTTTAAATATATTATTAATAAATCTCTTTTCTGATACAGTTGCCACCTCTGAAATTATTGAATTTTGTTTTTTTAAAATCTTTTCTAAATGCAACAAGTTACTTTATGGCAATTAATATATGTTCCTTCAGTGTGAGCTAATAGAAATGGTTTAGAGAAAATTATGAAGTGAGTGATGGTAACATTTGTCTTCCCTTACTTCCTATTTAGGTGCTACTTTTTGCAATCTTATTGCCCATTATCAATCACCCCCTCTCCAAAATACACACTACTAACATGATGCTCCTTTTGGAGAATGAATAAAAATAAATCAAACACTCCACCCTAGAGCTCTCCATTTTGATCTCTTTTAGAATGCTGTATCTCTCCATCCATTATAGTTACCATAACATATAACTGTATTAATTTGGATGACTACTCATATTCCAGCAATCTTTTGTTGCCTAACAAAATGCTCAAAAATTTAACAGCTGGAAACAACAAAAATGTGATTATGTTTCACCATTTTCTGGGTCAGAAATTTAGACAGGGCTTATTGGGTAGCACTATCTTTCCATTTGCCATACACTGGGGTCACTTAGTAGTATTGAATTGGCATCTCAGCTAGTCTAGAGGGGACAAGATGGTCACTCACATGACCAGTACTTTGGAGGCAATGAATGAAAGGCTGAGCTCAGCTGAGCCCCCTTCTACTCCATGTAGATTGAGGGCCTCTTAACAAGGCCTATCCTGCAATATAGTAGGACTTCTTGCACTGCAACTCAGGGCACCAAGAGAACAAGGTAGAAATAATCAAACATAATGCCTTAGGTATTTTAAGGAATAAATAAATACCTGTGACCCAAGTGAATGCATCTCCTAGAAATATTTTCATTGTGCTAGAACTAGAAAGAAACTCCATAACTCAAAGTTACGATTAACTAATTTTTAACAGCAAAGGCACTATATTAAATCACACTCCATGAGTATGCAATTATGTATCAGATAAGATACTGTTGTCTCACTTAACTTCACCATAGCAGATCTTCCATTTGAGCTCTGATAGTAAAAGTGTTTGGGTACCAATCACATACTTTGCACTCTTCTGGATGCAGCAGATGACATAAAAATGAAAAGTGACTCACAGATTCCTATATCATAAGCCTTATGAAAATAGGGACCTGCTGCTACAATGCAGCGTATGTAGTATGTGTGGGATAAATAAATAAAACTCTCTCGATGAGTACAGATATCTCTTATGATTAAAGAGTCCATGACATTACATGTAGATTTGTTGTCATTCTTCTTTTTTTTTTTTTTTTTTTTTTTTTTTAAGGATAAAAAAGGTTAGACTTTATTTTATGGCCCAGATTCTATTTTTATCTCCCAGGGATTTTTTTTTTTTTTTAAACATCTTTATTGGGGTATAATTGCTTTACAATGGTGTGTTAGTTTCTGCTTTACAACAAAGTGAATCAGCTATACATATACATATGTTCCCATATGTCTTCCCTCTTGCGTCTCCCTCCCTCCCACTCTCCCCATCCCACCCCTCCAGGCCGGCACAAAGCCCCGAGCTAATATCCCTGTGCCTTGCGGCTGCTTCCCCCTAGCTATCTACCTTACTATATTTGTTAGTGTGTATATGTCCATGACTCTCTCTCGCCCTGTCAAAACTCACCCTTCCCCCTCCCCATATCCTCAAGTCCGTTCTCCAGTAGGTCTCCGTCTTTATTCCTGTTTTACCCCTAGGTTCCTCATGACATTTTTTTTTTTCCCTTAAATTCCATATATATGTGTTAGCATACGGTATTTGTCTTTTTCTTTCTGACTTACTTCACTCTGTATGACAGACTCTAGGTCTATCCATCTCATTACAAATATCTCAATTTCATTTCTTTTTAAGGCTGAGTAATATTCCATTGTGTATATGTGCCACATCTTCTTTATCCATTCATCCGATGATGGGCGCTTAGGTTGTTTCCATCTCCGGGCTATTGTAAATAGAGCTGCAATGAACATTTTGGTACATGACTCTTTTTGAATTTTGGTTTTCTCAGGGTATATGCCCAGTAGTGGGATTGCTGGATCATATGGTAATTCTATTTGTAGCTTTTTAAGGAACCTCCATACTGTTCTCCATAGTGGCTGAACCAATTCACATTCCCACCAGCAGTGCAAGAGTGTCCCCTTTTCTCCACACCCTCTCCAGCATTTATTGTTTCTAGATTTTTTGATGATGGCCATTCTGACTGGTGTGAGATGATATCTCATTGTAGTTTTGATTTGCATTTCTCTAATGATTAATGATGTTGAGCATTCTTTCATGTGTTTGTTGGCATTCTGTATATCTTCTTTGGAGAAATGTCTGTTTAGGTCTTCTGCCCATTTTTGGATGGGGTTGTTTGTTTATTTGTTATTGAGCTGCATGAGCTGCTTGTAAATTTTGGAGATTAATCCTTTGTCAGTTGCTTCATTTGCAAATGTTTTCTCCCATTCTGAGGGTTGTCTTTTGGTCTTGGTTATGGTTTCCTTTGCTGTGCAAAAGCTTTGAAGTTTCATTAGATCCCATTTGTTTATTTTTGTTTTTATTTCCATTACTCTGGGAGGTGGGTCAGAAAGGATCTTGCTGTGATTTATGTCACAGAGTGTTCTGCCTATGTTTTCCTCTAAGAGTTTGATAGTTTCTGGCGTTACATTTAGGTCTTTAATCCATTTTGAGCTTATTTTTGTGTATGGTGTTAGGGAGTGATCTAATCTCATACTTTTACATGTACTTGTCCAGTTTTCCCAGCACCATTTATTGAAGAGGCTGTCCTTTCTCCACTGTACATTTCTGCCTCCTTTATCAAAGATAAGGTGTCCGTATGTGTGTGGGTTTATCTCTGGGCTTTCTATCCTGTTCCACTGATCTATCTTTCTGTTTTTGTGCCAGTACCATACTGTCTTGATTAATGTTGCTTTGTAATATAGTCTGAAGTCAGGGAGCCTGATTCCTCCAGCTCCTTTTTTCGTTCTCAAGATTGCTTTGGCTATTCGGGGTCTTTTGTGTTTCCATACAAATTGCGAAATTTTTTGTTCTAGTTCTGTGAAAAATGCCAGTGGTAGTTTGATAGGGATTGCATTGAATCTGTAGATTGCTTTGGGTAGTAGAGTCATTTTCACAATGTTGATTCTTCCCATCCAAGAACATGGTATATCTCTCCATCTATTTGTATCATCTTTAATTTCTTTCATCAGTGTCTTATAATTTTCTGCATACAGGTCTTTCGTATCCTTAGGTAGGTTTATTCCTAGATATTTTATTCTTTTTGTTGCAATGGTAAGTGGGAGTGTTTTCTTGATTTCACTTTCAGATTTTTCATCATTAGTATATAGGAATGCCAGAGATTTCTGTGCATTAATTTTGTATCCTGCTACTTTACCAAATTCATTGATTAGCTCTAGTAGTTTTCTGGTAGCATCTTTAGGATTCTCTATGTATAGTATCATGTCATCTGCAAACAGTGACAGCTTTACTTCTTCTTTTCCGATTTGGATTCCTTTTATTTCCTTTTCTTCTCTGATTGCTGTGGCTAAAACTTCCAAAACTATGTTGAATAAGAGTGGTGAGAGTGGGCAACCTTGTCTTGTTCCTGATCTTAGTGGAAATGCTTTCAGTTTTTCACCATTGAGGATGATGTTTGCTGTGGGCTTCTCATATATGGCCCTTATTATGTTGAGGAAAGTTCCCTCTATGCCTACTTTCTGGAGGGTTTTTATCATAAATGGGTGTTGAATTTTGTCGAAAGCTTTCTCTGCATCTATTGAGATGATCATATGGTTTTTCTCCTTCAATTTGTTAATATGGTTTATCACATTGATAGATTTGCGTATATTGAAGAATCCTTGCATTCCTGGAATAAACCCCACTTGATCATGGTGTATGATCCTTTTAATGTGCTGTTGGATTCTGTTTGCTAGTATTTTGTTGAGGATTTTTGCATCTATGTTCATCAGTGATATTGGCCTGTAGTTTTCTTTCTTTGTGACATCCTTGTCTGGTTTTGGTATCAAGGTGATGGTGGCCTCGTATAAGGAATTTGGGAGTGTTCCTCCCTCTGCTATATTTTGGAAGAGTTCGAGAAGGATAGGTGTTAGCTCTTCTCTAAACGTTTGATAGAATTCACCTGTGAAGCCATCTGATCCTGGGCTTTTGTTTGTTGGAAGATTTTAATCACAGTTTCAATTTCAGTGCTTGTGATTCGTCTGTTCATATTTTCTATTTCTTCCTGATTCAGTCTTGGCAGGTTGTGCATTTCTAAGAATTTGTCCATTTCTTCCAGATTGTCCATTGTATTGGCATAGAGTTGCTTGTAGTAATCTCTCATGATTTTTTTTATTTCTGCCGTGTCAGTTGTTATTTCTCCTTTCTCATTTCTAATTCTATTGATTTGAGTCTTCTCCCTTTTTTTCTTGATGAGTCTGGCTAGTGGTTTATCTATTTTGTTTATCTTCTCAAAGAACCAGCTTTTAGTTTTATTGATCTTTGCTATCGTTTCCTTCATTTCTTTTTCATTTATTTCTGATCTGATTTTTATGATTTCTTTCCTTCTGCTAGCTTTGGGGTTTTTTTGTTCTTCTTTCTCTAATTGCTTGAGGTGCAAGGTTAGGTTGTTTATTCGAGATGTTTCCTTCTTCTTAAGGTGGGCTTGTATTGCTATAAACTTCCCCCTTAGAACTGCTTTTGCTGCATCCCATAGGTTTTGGGTCGTTGTGTCTCCATTGTCATTTGTTTCTAGGTATTTTTTTATTTCCTCTTTGATTTCTTCAGTGATCACTTCATTATTAAGTAGTGTATTGTTTAGCCTCCATGTGTTTGTATTTTTTACAGATCTTTTCCTGTAATTGATATCTAGTCTCGTGGCGTTGTGGTCAGAAAAGATACTTGATACAATTTCAGTTTTCTTAAATTTACCAAGGCTTGATTTGTGACCCAAGATATGATCTATCCTGGAGAATGTTCCATGAGCACTTGAGAAAAATGTGTATTCTGTTGTTTTTGGATGGAGTGTCCTATAAATATCAATTAAGTCCATCTTGTTTAATGTATCATTTAAAGCTTGTGTTTCCTTATTTATTTTCATTTTGGATGATCTGTCCATGGGTGAAAGTGGGGTGTTAAAGTCCCCTACTATGAATGTGTTACTGTCAATTTCCCCTTTTATGGCTGTTAGTATTTGCCTTACGTATTGAGGTGCTCCTATGTTGGGTGCATAAATATTTACAATTGTTATATCTTCTTCTTGGATCGATCCCTTGATCATTATGTAGTGTCCTTCTTTATCCCTTTTAATAGTCCTTATTTTAAAGTCTATTTTGTCTGATATGAGAATTGCTACTCCAGCTTTCTTTTGGTTTCCATTTGCATGGAATATCTTTTTCCATCCCCTTACTTTCAGTCTGTATGTGTCTCTAGGTCTGAAGTGTGTCTCTTGTAGACAGCATATATAAGGGTCTTGTTTTTGTATCCATTCAGCCAATCTGTGTCTTTTGGTGGGAGCATTTAGTCCATTTACATTTAAGGTAATTATCGATATGTATGTTCCTATTGCCATTTTCTATATTGTTTTGGGTTCGTTACTATAGGTCATTTCCTTCTCTTATGTTTCTTGTCTAGAGAAGTTCCTTTAGCATTTGTTGTAAAGCTGGTTTGGTGGTGCTGAACTCTCGCAGCTTTTGCTTGTCTGTAAAGGTTTTAATTTCTCCATCAAATCTGAATGAGACCCTTGCTGGGTAGAGTAGTCTTGGCTGCAGGTTCTTCTCCTTCATCACTTTCAGTATGTCCTGCCACTCCCTTCTGGCTTGTAGGGTTTCTGCTGAGAGATCAGCTGTTAACCTTATGGGGATTCCCTTGTGTGTTATTTGTTGTTTTTCCCTTGCTGCTTTTAATATGCTTTCTTTGTATTTAATTTTTGACAGTTTGATTAATATGTGTCTTGGCATATTTCTCCTTGTATTTATCCTGTATGGGGCTCTCTGTGCTTCCTGGACTTGATTAACTATTTCCTTTCCCATATTAGGGAAGTTTTCAACTATAATCTCTTCAAATATTTTCTCAGTCCCTTTCTTTCTTTCTTCTTCTTCTGGAACCCCTATAATTCGAATGTTGGTGCGTTTAATGTTGTCCCAGAGCTCTCTGAGACTGTCCTCAGTTCTTTTCATTCTTTTTTCTTTATTCTGCTCTGCAGTAGTTATTTCCACTACTTTATCTTCCAGGTCACTTATCCGTTCTTCTGCCTCAGTTATTCTGCTATTGATCCTATCTAGAGTACTTTTTATTTCATTTATTGCATTGTTCATTGTTGCTTGTTTCATCTTTAGTTCTTGTAGGTCCTTGTTAACTGTTTCTTGCATTTTGTCCATTCTACTTCCAAGATTTCGGATCATCCTTACTATCATTATTCTGAATTCTTTTCCAGGTAGATTGCCTATTTCCTCTTCATTTGTTAGGTCTGGTGGGTTTTTATCTTGCTCCTTCATCTGCTGTGTGTTTTTCTGTCTTCTCATTTTGCTTATCTTACTGTGTTTGGGGTCTCCTTTTTGCAGGCTGCACGTTCGTAGTTCCCGTTGTTTTTGATGTCTGTCTCCAGTGGCTAAGGTTGTTTCAGTGGGTTGTGTAGGCTTCCTGGTGGAGGGGACTAGTGCCTGTGTTGTGCTGGATGAGGCTGGATCTTGTCTCTCTAGTGGGCAGGTTCACGTCTGGTGGTGTGTTTTGGGGTGTCTGTGGACTTATTATGATTTTAGGCAGCCTCTCTGCTAATGGGTGGGGTTCTGTTCCTGTTTTGCTAGTTGTTTGGCATAGGTTGTCCAGCACTGTGGCTTGCTGGTCGTTGAGTGAAGCTGGGTGCTGGTGTTAAGATGGAGGTCTCTGGGAGATTTCCACCGTTTAATATTATGTGGAGCTGGGAGGTCTCTTGTTGATCAGTGTCCTGAAGTTGGCTCTCCTACCTCAGAGGCAGAGCCCTGTCTCCTGGGCTGGAGCACCAAGAGCCTTTCAACCACACGGCTCAGAATAAAAGGGAGAAAAAGTAGAGAGAATTGGTAGAAGTATGAGGAAAGAAAGAGGGAAAGGAGGAAAGGAAGGAAGGAAGAAAGAAGCAAAGAAGGAAAGAAAGGAGGGAGAGAGGGAGGAAGGAAGGAAGGAGGGAAAGAAGGAAAAAAGACAGAAAGAAAGATACAGTAAAAATAAAATAAAGTATAATATAGTTATTGAATTAAAAAATATTTAGAAAAAAAAAAGGGACGGATAGAACCTTAGGACAAATGTTGGGAGCAAAGCTATACAGAGAAAATCTTACACAGAAGCATACACATACACCTTCACAAAAAGAGGTAAAGGGGGAAAAATCATAAATCTTGCTCTCAGAGACCACCTCCTTAATTTGGGGTGATTCGTTGTCTAAAGGAGGGAAGGAAGGATGGAAAGAAAGAAAGAAAGAACGAAGGTAAAGTATAATAAATTTATTACAATTAAAATTAATTATTAAGAAAAAAAATTAAAAAAAAAAAAAAAAACCATGCCCGGATAGAGCCCTAGGACAAATGGTGGAAGCAAGAGTATACAGACAAGATCTCACACAGAAGCATACACATACACATTCACAAAAAGAGGAAAAGGGAAAAAAATCATAGAACTTGCTCCTAAATTCCCCCTCTTCAATTTGGATTCATTCCTTGTCTATTCAGGTATTCCACAGATGCAGGGTACATCAAGTTGGTTATGGAGCTTTAATCCGCTGCTTCTGTGGCTGCTGGGAGAGATTTCCCTTTCTCTTCTTTGTTCTCACAGCTCACAGGAGCTCAGCTTTGGATTTGGCCCTGCCTCTGCGTGTAGGTCGCTGGAGGGCGTCTGTTTTTTGCTCCGACAGGACGGGGTTAAAGGAGCCGCTGATTCGGGGGCTCCGGCTTACTCAGGCCGGGGGTTGGGGGATGGGGGAAGGAGGGGCACTGCGTGCGGGGCGGGCCTGCGGCGGCAGAGGCGGCGTAACGTTGCGGCAGAGGCTGGCGTGACGTTGCGCCAGCCTGAGGCCCGCCGTGTGTTGTCCCGGGGAAGTTGTCCCTGGATCCCGGGAACCTGGCAGTGGCGGGCTGCACAGGCTCCGCGGAAGAGGGGTGTGGAGAGTGACCTGTGCTCGCACACAGGCCCCTTGGTGGCGGCAGCAGCAGCCCCAGCGTCTCCCGCCCGTCTCTGGGGTCCGCGGTCTCAGCCGCGGCTCGCACCCGTCTCTGGAGTTTGTGCTTTTAGCCGCGGCTCGCGCCCGTCTCTGGAGATCCTTTAAGCAGCGCTCTTAAACCCCTCTCCTCGCGCACCAGGAAACAAAGAGGGAAGAAAAAGTCTCTTGCCTCTTCGGCAGGTGCAGGCTTTTCCCCGAACTCCCTCCCGGCTAGTCGTGGTGCACTAACCCCTTCAGGCTATGTTCAAGCCGCCAACCCCAGTCCTCTCCCTGAGCTCTGTCCAAAACCGAAACCCCGAGCCTCAGCTCGCAGCCCCGCCTGCCCGCCCCGGCGGGTGAGCAGACAAGCCTCTCGGGTTGGTGAGTGCCGGTCAGCACCAATCCTCTGTGCAGGAATCTCCCCTCTTTGCCCTCCGCACCCGTCGCTGTGCACTACTCCGCGGTTCCGAAGCTCCCCCCTCTGCCTCCCGCAGTCTCCGCCCGCGTAGGGGCTTCCTAGTGTGTGGAAACTTTTCCTCCACAGCTCCCTCCCACTGGTGCAGGTGCCGTCCTTATTCTTTTGTCTCTGTTTTTTCTTTTGCCCTACCCAGGTACGTGGGGAGTTTCTTGCCTTTTGGGAGCTCTGAGGTCTTCTGCCAGCCTTCAGTAGGTGTTCTGTAGGAGTTGTTCCACGTGTGGATGTATTTCTGGTGTATCCGTGGGGAGGAAGGCGATCTCCGCGTCTTACTCTTCCGCCATCTTCAAGGTCCCCCCGTCATTCTTCTTTTAAAATAAAAATATATTTTATTTTTATAGAAAAATATAAATATTCTAGCATTTAAAATATGTATTTATTCACACAGTTAATCTGTGTGTTTCTAGTAGATGGTGATAAATTTAGATGGTAATTCATCTGGTCAATGAGAACAGGTTAAACACGAAACTAGTTCAAAACCAGTATACTCAATTCTCCAGTCTCATTATAAGAATATTTAATTTTACTTGATTCTTATCCAAAGAAAAATAAAGTATAAAAACATGATTTGCAACTTTGCATTATAGTCATAAAAAGCAAAAAGGGAAAATTTACTTCATTAATCATTCAAAAACTGAAATTAAAATCAAAACTAAAACTAAGCAAAACACCAGTTTATGTTGGGAATAATTAAGAAAAAAGAACAGCAAACCACATTCTCAGCACTCACAAAGCTAGCATCTAAATAACAATTTCTACCATTTATTGAGCACTTATGATGAACCAAGCACAGAAGCATGATTCAAAAGAACCAGTGAATTACTACACCCATTTTAAAGATGAGTCCTCCAATTGTCAACTAGTTTTCCCCAATTCATGTAGCTAATATGTTACAAACTAATAATTGAACCCAAGTCTGGTGGGTACCAAAGTCTATGCAGCTAACCCTCTCACTGTACCTGTGCCTTATATATTCATTTATTCATTCAACAGATAATGAACCAAACTAAAGGCAATGAATATAGAAAACTAAATAATGCAAAGGGATTAATAAGTGATCTGGAAGATAGAATAACAGAAATCACCCTATCAGAACAGCAAACAGAGTGACAAGTGAAAAATAATGAAAGCAACATATGAGACATAGGGGATAATATAAAGCATGCTAACCTACACATAATAGAAATCCCAGAGGGAGAAGAAATAGAAAAGGGGGTCAAAAATGTATTTGAAGAATTTATGGCTGAAAACCTCCCAAATCTAAAGAAGGAGACAGATATTCAGGTACAGAGGGTCCCAAACAAGATGAACCCAAACAGACCTACACCAAGACGTATCATAATTAAAATGGTGAAAGTTAAAGATAAAGAGGATTCTAAAGACAGCAAAAGAAAAACAAAGACTTAGTTACAAGGGAACCCTCACAAGGCTATCAGATGAATTATCTACAGAAACTTTGCAGACCAGAAGAGAGTGACAAGGTATATTCAAAGTCCTGAAAGGGAGAAAACTGCAACCTAGGATATGCTACCCAGCAAAATTATCATAAAGAATTCCTCAGACAACCAAAAATGAAAAGAATACAGCAATACTAAATCTACCCTATAAGAAACATTGAAAGGTCTTCTCTAAATAGAAAAGAAACAAGAATCGATAGTAAAGGGAAAAGGAAAATCACAATAGGGAAAGCAAATATATAAAAGAATTGTAGATCACTTAAATAAGCCCATATGTAGATTTAAAAAATTAAAAAAACTTTGTGAAAGTGAGATAAATACAATGAACAGCAAAAGGATAGAGAGGAATATATAAAATAGGACATCAAAATCATAAAATGGTAGGGAGGAGAGTAAGAAAATGTAGATTTTATTTTTTTTTTAGAATGTTTTTGAGTATATATGACTACCAGTCTAAAGCAAGTAGATATAGTAGTAAGTTAACATACTTGAAAACCAGGATAACCACCAGTCAAAAACATTCAATAGATTCACAAAAAACAAAAAGAAGAGAACTCAAGTATAATACAAAAGAAAACTACCAAACCACAAAAGGGAAAACAAAACAAAAAAAAGAATGGAACAAAGAAGAAATAGAAAAATAAACTGGACAACAAGGCTTAAAATGGCAATAAACACATACCTATCAAAAATTACCTTAAATGGCACTCCCTCTTATGAGAAAACAGGAATCACAACTAACTGCTGGACAATCATCAACAGGAAGACACTGGAATTCACCAAAAAAGATACTCTACATCCAAAGATAAAGGAGAAGCCAAAATGAGATGGTAAGAGGGAAACAATCACAATAAAATCAAATCCCATAACTGCTGGGTGGGTGACTCACAAACTGGAGGATATTATATGACACTGGAGTGAAGGTTCTGTCTTCCAGGAGTGAAGGTTATGAGCCCCACTTCAGGCTTCCCAACCTGGGGATCTGGCAATGGGAGGAGGAATTCCTAGAGATTCAGACTTTGAAGGCTATTGGGATTTGTTCGCAGGACTTCAACAGGACTGGAGGAAACAGAGACTCTAATTTTGGAGGGCACACACAAAGTAGTGTGTGCATTGGGACCAAGGGGAAGGAGCAGTGACATCATAGGACACTGAACCAGACCTATCTGCTAGTGTTGGAGGGTCTCCTGCAGAGGCAGGGGGTGGCTGTGTCTCACCGTGGGGACAAGGACACTGGCAGCAGAAGTTTTGGGAAGTACTCCTTGGCATGAGCCCTCCCAGAGCCTGTCATTTGCCCCACCAGAGAACCTGGGTAGGCTCCATGGTTGGGTCGCCTTAGGTCAAACAATAGGGAGGAAACCCAGCCCCACCCATCAACAGTCAAGCAAATTAAACTTTTATGGAGCTCTGCCCACCAGAGCAACAGTGAGCTCTACCCACCACCAGTCCCTCCCATCAGGAAACTTGCACAAGCCTCTTAGATAGCCTCATCCACCAGAGGGCAAATAGCAGAAGCAAGAAGAACTACAATCCTGCAGCCTATGGAACAGAAACCACATTTATAGAAAGATAGACAAGATGAAAAGGCAGAGGGCTATGTACCAGATGAAGGAACAAGATAAAACCTCAAAAAAACAACTAAATGAAGTGGAAATAGGCAACCTTCCAGAAAAAGATTTCAGAATAATGATAGTGAAGATGATCCAGGACCTCAGAAAAAGAATGGAGGCAAAGATCAAGAAGATGCAAGAAATGTTTAACAAAGACTTGGAAGAATTAAAGAACAAACAAACAGAGATGAACAATACAATAATTCAAATGAAAACTACACTAGAAGTAATCAATAGAATAGCAGACAGAAGAACAGATAACTGACCTGGAAGACAGAATGGTGGAATTCACTGCTGCAGAACAGAATAAAGAAAAAAGAATGAAAAGAAATGAAGACAGCCTAAGAGGCCTCTGGGACAACATTAAACCCAACAACGTTCACATTATAGGCATCCCAGAAGGAAAAGAGACAGAGAAAGGACCCGAGAAAATATTTGAAGAGATTATAGTTGAAAACTTCCTTAACATGGGAAAAGAAAGATCCACCCAATTCCAGGAAGCACAGAGAGTCCCATACAGGATAAACGCAAGGAGAAACACACAGAGATACATACTAATCAAATTGGCAAAAATTAAAGACAAAGAAAAATTATTGAAAGCAGCAAGGGAAAAATGACAAATAACATACAAGGCAACTCCCATAAGGTTAACAGCTGATTTCTCAGCAGAAACTCTACAAGCCAGAAAGGTGTGGCATGACATATTTAAAGTGATGAAAGGGAACAACCTACAACCAAGATTACTGTACTCAGCAAGGATCTCCTTCAGATTAAATGAAGAAATCAAAAGCTTCACAAACAAGCAAAAGCTAAGAGAATTCAGCACCACCAAACCAGCTCTACAACAAATGCTAAAGGAACTTTTCTAGTGGGAAAGACAAAAGATGAAAGGACCTACAAAAACAAACCAGAAACTATTAAGAAAATGGTAATAGGAACACATATATAATTACCTTAAAGGTGAATGGATTAAATGTTCCAACCAAAAGACACAGGCTCATTGAATGGATACAAAAACAAGACCCATATATATGCTGTCTACAATAGACCCACTTCAGACCTAGGGACACATTCAGACTGAAACTGAGGGGATGGAAAAAGATATTCCATGCAAATGCAAGTCAAAAGAAAGCTGGAGTAGCAATACTCATATCAGGTAAAATAGACTTTAAAATAAAGAATGTTACAAGAGACAAGGAGGACACTACATAATGATCAAGGGATCAATCCAAGAAGAAGATATAACAATTATAAATATATATACACATAACACAGGAGCACCTCAATACATAAGGCAAATGCTAACAGCTAAAAATAGGAAATAGACAGTAACACAATAATAGTGGGGGACTTAAACAGCTCACTTACACCAATGGACATATGGTCCAAAATGAAAATTAATAAGGAAACACAAGCTTTAAATGACACAATAGACCAGATAGATTTAATTGATATTGATAGGACATTCCATCCAAAAAGAGCAGATTACACTTTCTTCTCAAGTGTGCATGGAACATTCTCCAGGATAGGTCACATCTTGGGTCACAAGTCAAGCCTCAGTAAATTTAAGAAAATTGAGATCATATCAAGCATCTTTTCTGACCATGACACTATGAGGTTAGAAATCAGTTACAGGGAAAAAAACGTAAAAAACACAGACACATGGAGGCTAAATAATACGTTACTAAATAACCAAGACATCACTGAAGAAATCAAAGAGGAAATCAAAAATACCTAGAGACAAATGACAATGAATACACGATGATCCCAAACCAATGGGATGTAGCAAGGCAGTTCTAAGAGGGAAGTTTATAACAATACGTCCTACCTCAGGAAAAACAAACACCTAAAATAAACAATCTAACCTTACACCTAAAGGAACTAGAGAAAGAAGAACAAACAAAACCCAAAGTTAGTAGAAGGAAAGAAATCATAAAGATCAGAGCAGAAATAAATGAAATAGAGACAAAGAAAACAATAGCAAAGATCAATAAAACTAAAAGCTGGTTCTTTGAGAAAATAAACAAAATTGATAATCCTTTAACCAGACTCATCAAGAAAAAGTGGGAGAGGACTCAAATCAATAACATTAGAAAAGAAAAAGGAGAAGTTACAATATACGTCGCAAAAATACAAAGCATCCTAAGAGACTACTACAAGCAACTCTATGCCAATAAAATGGACAACCTGGAAGAAATGGACAAATTCGTAGAAAGTTATAACCTTCTAAGACTGAACCAGGAAGAAACAGAAAATATGAACAGACCAATCACAAGTAATGAAATTGAAACTGTGATTAAAAATCTTCCAACAAAGTACAGGACCAGATGGCTTCACAGATTCTATCAAACATTTAGAGAAGAGCTAACACCCATCTTCTCAAACTCTTCCAAAAGTTGCAGAGGAAGGAACACTCTGAAACTCATTCTATGAGGCCACAATCACCCTGATACCAAACCAGACAAAGATCCTACAAAAAAAGAAAATTACAGACCAATTTCACTGATGAATAAAGATGCGAAAATCTTCAATAAAATACAAGTAAACAGACCCCAATGACACATTAAAAGGTTCATACAACATGATCGAGTGGAATTTACCCCAGGGATGCAAGGATTGTTCAGTATACGCAAATCAATCAACGTGATACACCATATTAACAAATTGAAGAAGAAAAACCATATGATCATCTCAATAGATACAAAAAAATCTTTGGACAAAATTCAACACCCATTTATGATAAGAACTCTCCAGAAAGTAGGCATAGAGGGAACCTACCTCAACATAATAAAGGTCATATATAACAAACCCACAGGAAACATCATTCTCAATGGTGAGAAACTGAAAGCATTTCCTCTAAGATCAGGAACAAGACAGGGATGTCCACTCTCACCACTGTTATTCAACATAGTTTTGGAAGTCCTAGCCATGGCAATCAGAGAGGAAAAAGAAATAAATGAATACAAATTGGAAAAGAAGGAGTAAAACTGTCACTGCAGATGCAATGATACCATACATAGAGAATCCTAAAGATGCCACCAGAAAACTACTAGATGTAGTCAATGAATATGGTAAAGTTTCAGGATACAAAATTAATGCATAGAAATCTCTTGCATTCCTATACACTAATGATGAAATATCTGAAAGAAAAATTAAGGAAACACTCCCATTTACTACTGCAACAAAAACAATAAAATACCTAGGAATAAACCTACCTAAGGAGACAAAAGACCTGTTTGCAGAAAACTATAAGACACTGCTGATGAAAGAAATTAAAGATGTTACAAACAGATGGAGAGATATGCCATGTTCTTGCACTGGAAGAATCAGTATTGTGAAAATGATTATACTACCCAAGGCAATCTACAGATTCAATGCAATCCCTATCAAACCACCAATGGCATTTTTCTCAGACTAGAACAAAAATCTTCAAATTTGTATGGAGACACAAGAACCCGAATAGCCAAAGCGGTCTTGAGGGAAGAAGTCAGAGCTCGAGGAATCAGTCTCTCTGGCTTCAGACTATACTACAAAACTACAGTAATCAAGACAATATGTACTGACACAAAAACAGAAATATAGATCAATGGAAAAAGATAGAAAGCCCAGAGATAAACCCACGAACCTATGGTCAACTAATCTATGACAAAGGAGGCAAGGATATACAATGGAGAAAAGACAATCTCTTCAATAAGTGGTGCTGTGAAACCTGGGCGGCTACATATAAAAGAATGAAATTAGAACACTCCCTAACACCATACACAAAAATAAACTCAGAATGGATTAGAGACCTAAATGTAAGACCAGACACTATAAAACTCTTAGAGGAAAACATAGGAAGAACACTCTTTGACATAAATCACAGCAAGATCTCTTTTGATCCACCTCTTAGAGTAATGGAAATAAAAACAAAAATAAACAAATGAGACCTAATGAAACTTAAAATCTTTTGCACAGCAAAGGAAACTACAAACAAGATGAAAAGACAACTCTCAGAATGGGAGAAAATATTTGCAAATGAGTCAATGGACAAAAGATTAATCTCCAAAATATATAAACAGCTCATGCAGCTCAATATAAAAAAAAACAAACAACCCAATCCAAATATGGGCAGAAGACCTGAATAGACATCTCTCCAAAGAAGACATACAGATGGCCAAGAGGCACATGAAAAGCTACTCAACATCACTAATTATTAGAGGAATGCAAATCAAAACTACAATGAAGTATCACCTCACACCAGTTAGAATGGGTGTCATTGGAAAATCTACAAACAACAGATGCTGGAGAGGGTATGGAGAAAAGGAAACCCTCTTGCACTGTTGGTGGGAATGTAAATTGGTACAGCCTCTATGGAGAACAGTATGGAGGTTCCTTAAAAAACTAAAAATAGAACTACTATATGACCCTGCAATCCCACTACTGGGCATATACCCAGAGAAAATTGTAATTCAAAAAGACTCATACATCCCAATGTTCATTGCAGCACTATTTACAATAGCCAGGTCATGGAATCAACCTAAATGCCCATTGACAGACAAATGGATAAAGAAGATGTGGTACATATATACAATGGAATATTACTCAGCTGTAAAAAGGAATGAAATTGGCTCATTTGTAGAGACGTGGATGGATCTAGAGACTGTCATACAGAGTGAAGTAAGTCAGAAATAGAAAAACAAATATTGTATATTAATGCATATATGTGGAACCTAGAAAAATAATACAGATGAACCAGTTTGCAGGGCAGAAATAGAGACACAGATGTAGAGAACAAACATATGGACACCAAGTGGGGAAAGTGGCGGGGTGGGTGGTGGTGTGATGAATTGAAGATTGGGATTGATATATATACACTAATATGTATAAAATGAATAGCTAATAAGAACCTGCTGTTCAAAAAAATAAATAAAATAAAATTCAAAAAAACATTTTTACCTTAAATGTCAATGGGCTAAATGCTCCAATCCAAAGACATGGAGTGGCAATTGATTACAAAACAAGAGCCTACATGCTGCCTACAAGAGACCAACTTTAGGGCAAAGGACCCTCATAGATTGTAAGTGAGGGAATGGAAAAAGATATTTTATGCAAATGGAAATGACAAGAAAGCAGGGGTTGCAATATTCATATCAGACAAAATAGACTTTGAAACAAAGGCTGTAAAAAATATAAAGAAGGACACTATGTAATGATAAAAGAATCAATACAAGAAGAGGATATTACACTTGTTAACATATGTGCACCCAGTATAGGAGCACCTAAAACATAAAATGAATACTAACAGACATAAAGGAGAAACTGATGGGAATATAATAATAGTAGAAGACTTTAACACCCCACTATCATCAATGGACCCATCTTCCAGGCAGAAGATCAATAAAGCAACAGAGATCCTAAATGACACATTAGAGTAGGTAAACTTAATTGGTATTTTCAGGACATTACAGCCAATAAAAATAGAATACACATTCTTTTCAAGTTCACATGAAATATTCTCTAGAATAAACCATATAGTAGGACACAAAACAAACCTCAACAATTTTTTAAGAGGATAGAAGTTATTTCAAGCATCTTTTCTGATCACAGTGACATGAAACTAGAAATCAACCCCAGAAAGAAAAATGAGAAAAAGATGAAACATCATGCCACTAAAAACCCAATGGGTCAACAATGAAATCAAAGAGGAAATTAAAAAATACCTTGAAACAAATGACAATGAAAACCCAACCATACAAAACCTATTGGATATAGCAAAAGCAGCCCTAGACAGGAAGTTTATCAAGATACAGGCCTTGCTCAAAAACAAGAAAAGCCTCAAATAAACAACCAAGCCTACTACCTAAAAGAATTAGAAAAAGAGGAACAAACAAAACCTAAAGTCAGCAGCAGAAAGGAAATAATAAAAATCAGAGAAGAAATAAATAAAATAGAGATTTAAAAAAATAGAAAAAAATCAATAAAACCAAGAGCTGGTTTTTTGAAAGGATAATCAAAATCAACAAAATTCTGACCAGGCTTACTGAGAAGAAAAGAGAACCCAAATAAACAGAATAAGAAATGAAGAGGAGAAATGACAACTGATACCTCAGAAATACAAAAAATCATAAGAGAATACTATGAACAATTTTAAGGCAATAAATTGGACAACCTAGAAGAAATGAATAAGTTTCTAGAAACATACAGCCCACCAGAACTGAATCAAGAAATAGAAAATTTGAACAGATCGATCAGTAGAAGTGAAATAGAATCTGTAAAAGAGAAAAAAAAAAAAAATCTCTTCAAACAAAAGCCCAGGACTGGATGGCTTCACTTGGGAATTCAACCAAACAAAGAACTTATATTGATCTTTCTCAAATTCTTTCAAAAGACTGAAGAGGAGGAAATACTCCCAAAGACATTTAAGAAGCCACCATCACCCTGATACCAAAACCAGACAAAGACACTACCAAAAAAGAAAATTACAGGTAAATATCTTTGATGAATATAGATGCAAAAATCCTCAACAAAATATTAACAAACCAAATCCAACAACACATAAAAAGGATTGTACACCAATATAAAGTTAGATTCATTCCAGGGTCACAGGGGTGGTTCAACATATGCAAATCAATCAATGTGATACACTACATCAGGAAAAGAAAAGACAACTACATCAACAACCATATGATCATCTCAATAGATGCAGAAAAAGCATTTGATAAAATTCAATATCCATTCATGATAAAATCTCTCACAAAAGTGGGTATACGGGGAACATATTTCAACATAATAAAAGCTCTTTATGACAAACCTACAGCCAACATAATACTCAATGGTGAAAAATTGAAAGCCTTCCCACTAAAATCTGGAACAAGACAAGGATGCCCACTCTCATCATTTCCATTCAACGTAGTACTGGAAATCCTAGCCATGGCAATCAGACAAGAAAATAAATAAGTGTATCCAAATTGGAAGGGAAGAGATAAAATTTTCATTACATGCAGATGACATGATACTCCATATAGAAAACCCTAAAGACTTCACCCAAAAATTATTAGGACTGATAACAAATTCAGCAAGGTAGCAGGTTACAAGATTAACATACAAAAATCTGTTGAATTTCTTTGCAGTAACAATGAAATATCGTAAAGAGAAAGTAAAAAAATTGCTTTTAAAATCATGTAAAAAAAAAAAAACCTAGGAATGAACCTGACTAAGGAGGTGAAAGACATACACTCAGAACAATAAAACATTAATAAAGGAAATTGAAGATGAGAAAAGGAAAGCTATCACATGCTCTTGGATTGGAAGAATTAATATTGTTAAAATGGCCATACTACCCAAAGTTATCTACAGATTTAATGTGATCCATATCCAATACCCATGACATTTTTCACAGAACTAGAACAAATAATCCTAAAATTTATATGGAACCACAAAAGACCCAAAATTACCAAAGCAATACCAAGGAAAAAGAACAAAGCTGGAGGCATTACCCTCCCAAACTTCAGACAATACTACAAAACTACAGTAATCAAAACAGCATTGTATTGGTACAAAAACAGACATATGGATCAATGGAACATAACAGAGAGCCCAGAAATAAACCCACACACATGGTCAATTAATCTTCAACAAAGGAGACAAGAATGCACAATGGAGAAAAGACCGTCTCTTCAGTAAGTGGTGTTGGGAAAGCTGGACAGTGGCATGTAAATCAATAAAGAACACTCCCTCATACCATACACAAAAATAAATTCAAAGTGTCTTAAAGACTTAAATATAAGACATGACCCCATAAAACTCCTAGAAGAGAACATAGAAAAACATTCTCTGACATAAATCATAGCAATGTTTTCTTAGGTCTGTCTTCCAAGGCAAAAGAAATAAAAGCAAAAAAAAAAAAAAAAACAATTGGGACCTAATCAAACTTACAAGCTGTTGCACAGCAAAAGAAACCATAAACAAAATGAAAAGACAACCTATGGGCTGGCAGAAAACAATTGCAAATGATGCAACTGACTAGGGCTTAATTTCCAAAATATGCAAACAGCCCATACAGCTCAATATCAAAAAAACAAATGACCCAATTAAAAAACGGGCAGAAGATCTAAATAGACATTCCTCCAAAGAAGACACGCAGATAGCCAACAGGCACATGAAAAGATGCTCAACATGCAAATTATTAGAGAAATGCAAATCAAAACTATAATTGGTATCATCTCACACGAGTCAGAATGGCCATCATCAAAAAGTCTACAAATAATAAATGCTGGAGAAAAGGAAACCCTTCTACACTGTTGGTGGGACTGTAAATTGGTGCAGCCACTATGGAGAACAGTATTTAGTTTCCTTAGAAAACTAAAAATAGAGTTACTATAGGATCTGGCAATCCCACTCCTGGGCATACATCCTGAAAAGATAAAAACTCTAATTTGAAAAGATACATGTACGCTAATGTTCATAGCAACACTATTTACAATATCCAAGTATGGAAGCAACATAAATGTCCATCAACAGATGAATGGATAAATTATATATATATATATATATATATATATATATATATATATATATATAGCTGAATCACTTTACTGTACATCTGAAATTAACACAACATTTAAATCAACTATACTTCAGTGAAACAAAGAAACAAACAAAAAGACAATGATAGGGCTATTAAGAAGTATAAGGCATAGTTCAGATGCTGATGATAAAGACAGAAGCAAACCAGAAAAAGTTCCTGTTCCTTTGCAGCTAACTATCTAGTTTCTGGAGAAATATAATAAACAAGATATATATAGAAGTTGTACTGTAACTAGTGCTATGAAGAAAAAGAGTAGGTGAGGGTGATATGGAATATCTATATTGAGGTTGATATTAACCTAAGGTCAATGAATAATATCTTGCTGAAATATTTAAAGCATTTTTTTTCACTTGTATTACTTTAAGGAAGATACCAAGTTCCAAATTATAATGAAAATTAAGTCCCTGTAAAGAGCTTTTTACTCATTTATCCCTCCAGGTACAAAATGAGTTTTAACTCACAAGGACACTACACCTCCTGACATATATAGTAGTAGTCAGGCTCATAATCTCCCATGAGGCCTAGAACATTACCACAAACATATAGGGTGCTAAAGTGCTAAAAACACAGGAAGTGAGAATGTATTTTTAAATTTTATTTTAACTATCTTAAGGGGTGAGTATGATCAAATTAAATTTACTTAACTCATAAATTAGAGCAGAACATGGTTGTACATTCTAGATTTTGAGTTATTGGTCAATATATTCTACTTTACAGATTATATTGGTCAATATAGTAATATATAACATTATATACTGACCGATAGTATACTGGTTAATATGATATGTTTTGTGGGGGAGAGGGATCACAAGAAACTGATTGCTTTAAGTCAGCTTAAACACAAGAGTGGATCTAGTGGAAGTAGAATAGGTTAGCTTAGCAAATCCAAAAGATGAAGACCTGACAATTCCAGGTATCTTGCTGGATCAATTTGTGGTCCTCCGTGGTGACATTAACATGACTCAGTCTGAACAGACCCCAAATTTTGATGCCTCTTATTAGATTTTCAAATTTTCATGATACACCATAAATGACCAAGTTTGCACCAGGTATCTTGACCTCTGGCCTAGTTAATGATGGCCCAGTTAATGTTGGTGCTGCATAAACCCCTGGCTGGTCTAAGCTTCAGTGGATGCCATAATGTCTGTTTTCACTCACCATAATTTCTGCAGTGTCTAGCAGAGTGCCTGGTACATGAAAGGTAGTTAATAAACATTAATTAAAATAATATTTTTCACATATAAATGTAACAACATACTATTATAGGTTGTTATGAATACTGGCACATAAAAAGTATAATATTCTTTTTTCAAAAAGTTTCATTGAATCAGGCAGTCCTAGGAAAACTGGTTAAAAGCAAGCTAGTATCCTCTTTTCACTGCTTCACAATCAATCTGTCAGTGTTTAAATATTCAACATTACATTAAAACACTTATGATTCTAGAGGCCTTTATCTATTTTTTGGATGTTTTTATCAACAAATTGAATGTATTTATTAATCTGCTAAATACAATAATGAATACTCAGTATTCACTTTTGCTATGTAGAAGCCAGTAGTGAAGCAGTGTTCTGAGAGTACATAGGCAAAAGATGCTCAAACAGAGGAACACATACATGTTTTGGTGCTTTGTCTACTTTGTGGAGATCAGCCTTAGGATTCCATTCTCCAAGTGCATTGTGCAATGAAAGCAGCAATCTGCTATACTGCTTACCTCGATAGCACAGACTTAAAAGAACTGCCATTATCTATCAATGCAAGGACCATTAAAGATTTTAAAAGATAGCTATGTCAAGGATTATAATAAACATTAAAAATTTTTTCTTTATAACTATTTTGATATTTGCTTTATAAATCTGAATAAAACCTAGAGATAGGCATTCTTACCTCTATTTATAAATGAAGAAACTGAAGGCCAGAAAAGCTAACTGAATCCCCAAAGTAAATATAAATACTCATCTATAGAACCGAAGTTCAAAATCTCATCTGCCTGCTTCTGAAGCCCATGTTCCTTTACATTATCATGTCTCTAATACATTTTAAAATATTTGGACTTGAGATGTTAATGTATCAATATATCTTTAAAAGAGTACCAGGAGAAATATCACAAAATCAACTTCCCAACAGCTGGAAAAGAGGAGGCTACTGAATAACCGGAAACAAAATCATTTGTTTGAGGAAGAAACCCTAAGAGACGAACAATGATATCCAATCTGTGTTATAGACATTCCTGGGAAACCAAAAGAAATTATTTTTACCAATGGAAAAATAAAAGTGGCCCAAACGCTTACAAAAGACAACATCTCGTTAAACTGTAACTTTAAATAAAATATTCTTCTGACACCTGCAGACTGAATTTGAATTCTTGTGACAAATATTTTAGGTGATAAGCAATCTAATAACATCAACCACTATGACTTCATCTAGCAAACTCATTCTTTAGAAATTTTGCATGAGACATTTCCTAATTATTTTAACCTTATGTTCTGTTCTCTTCTTTATATAAAAAGGTGATGAAACTCTTGTGTGGTGTTATTCTGATTTAGACCACAGACTGTCTTATGTTGTACAAAACAAAGACAGCATCTGATACTGTACGTGGTATACAGCAAATACTTATTGTGTTGAATGAGCACTTTTCCATTATATGGGATACATTTGGGCTAATGGAGTCACTCTGCTGTTCCCTGTCACTGATGCAGTTGGAGAGCTCACTGCATAAGATGCTGTGCAGGCAGTGTTCATGGAGCCACCAGAAGTTAATAGGCCATTTGCAGCGACATGGATGGCCCTAGAGACTGTCACACTGAATGAAGTAAGTCAGAGACAAATACCATAGGATATAGCTTATATGTGGAATCTAAAAAAAGGGTATAAGTGAACTCATCTACAAAACAGAAATAGAGTCACAGATGTAGAAAATAAACTTATGGTTACCAGGGGGTAAGAGAGAGGGGGGAGGGATAATTGGGGAGATTGGGATTGACCTATACACACTACTATATATAGTAGTGGGCAATATCATACAGCCCAATATCATACAGTAAGCTGTACTTACTGTACAGCACAGGGAACTCTACTCATTACTCTGTAATGACCTATATGGGAAAAGAATCTAAAAAAGAGTAGATATAGTTATATGGTATACAGATTCATTTTGCTATACACATGAAACTAACACGACATTGTAAATCAAATATACTCCAATAAAAATTAAAAAAAAAAATAATTTAATAGGCCCAGGTGGGGATTAAGCCATGGTTACAAGCCACACTGGCAATACCATGGAGGCCTTCAAGATGTTTTGCTGATTAGCTTAGGAATGAAAAGAATGTAGGACCTAGAATCAACTGAAAGTATAGCCAGCTCCAGCAACTCTCAATTATGTGAAAATCAAATGAGATAATTGATAAAAAAAGGTCTTTAAGTTTTAAAGAATCCTGCAAATTTTGGTAATTAATACTTTGGTATGTATTTCCTAAAACCATGTTTCCATTAGTATCTCTAACATTTTGGCTACATGGTCCAAAGTCTGTCAATGAATCTGCAGTTCTCTATATGGGTAAGTGTTCTGAAATTTTTGAATGTGTCTTATCTGAATGTTGTATAGCTAAATGACCATCTGTAACTAAATGATTCTGCTGTTTCATCCCTGCATTTTAGAGCCTTCACTTTCCTTTTTCCCACTGAGAATTTGAGGAGGGCAAGGGTAGACCAGAAAGAGTACTGAGAAAGGATTCTAAGGACCTGAATAACTGCCTTATGACTTTAGGGAAATAATTTAAGTTTCCTTAACTTCTGTTTACATACCATTAAGTGTGATTTTCTCCCTAACTTATAGTATAGCTGTGAGGATCAAATAAGATTATGTGCTTCATAAGCAATCATACACATATAAGAAAATATCATTCTGAACACCTGTTCACGATTTTGATATTTTTCAGACATTGATGGCAGAATTCTAGATGAATGCATATTTTTTACCACAACACTTACATCTTGTAGGTATTGGTTATGTGTCTCTTCTCTCCAGTACAGGCAGTGTGGTTTAATTTTTTAGTGTCTCTGCAAACGCTTCTATTAACTTGCATCAATCTTTCAGCAAGTATTACTATGTGCTATAATTACATGCAAGTTATGTGAGGGGATGGGATTACCATGGCGAGCTAGCTGCTCAGTCTCTTGTCCTCACAAAACAAAGAAACCATCAGAATGTTGCAAAGTCATTCTTTACTACTCAGTGCTTCTCCATGAGATAAAGTGTTTGGAATATGAGGAAACTGCATCAGAGTTGAAGAGAAGTCACATAAAGCCAAATACCTCCACACTCTAGGAGTCCCTCCCAGAGCTATTATCTCTATTTTTGCACCTGCTCATTTTGATGAGATAAAAATAGGCAAAACACCCAGGTTGACTGAGTTCTTGTTCAGATAGCCTACATTATAAAAACAATATCACTGACACCACCTGAATTTTGTAATTATCGTTAAATACTATTTAGAAATAGCCCAATATCATACAGTGGAATGCATTTGGACCCTCAAATGAGAAAGGAAAAGAATGAACTGTGAAAGTTCATGTTAAAATAATTAGCCTCACATTTGCTCATAGCCAAAAATGTGCGATTACATGTATATGCCCCAAACTCTTGGTTTCAAAGAATGATGAAAATTCTTTCAACTCACCTTGATGTAGAAACAAACAAATTTGCTAGAAATGTTGTTTCCCCTGGAATTTGAAGGGCAATGATGACATTAATAACATTCTGTTCTATGTCAAACTGATATAAAAGCTGCAAACATCTGAGAAAAGACTCCCATCCCTAAATGGCAGAAATTATTTAAACCACAGGGCATATAGCACTCTCTCTGGGGACCTTTATCAGGGAATGGTTGGAGGTGGGCTTTTTGGGGCAGCCTGTAGTTACCCTTCAATTCATGCTGGTCAGGTCTTTTACCAAGAGAGTTCTGTTTTCAGTATTTAGTAGTGCAGCAGGCAACTGTTTACCTCAGGGCATGAGAGTCAATCCAGTGCTTTAGAATCAGTGTGCCACAGGCAGCTGTGTTGCCCATGGTAACAAAGGCATCTTTTGGGAGAGGGAGCTCTGCAAGCAGCAGGACAGAAGATAATCCCATCAATTTTGGTCAGTGCCCTACTTGAAGGTGTTTTTGCTGCATGAATAACAGTCACAAGAAATTGTGTAGGATTACAATATTTTACAATCATTTAGGAATTTGTTTCTGAGATCTCTATATTGTACACGGTAATATAAATAAATCTTTTTTATTTTTAAAATATATTTAAATAAAGTGGTCTTAAGTAATCATTCAACTGGGAATGACTTACACACTTCTCCTACCTCAGCAAAGAGAGGGAAAATGTGACACTAATTCTTGTCTAACATGTAGGCAAATGTTCTTAGATTGTGTCCTTAAGAAGAAAGCTTTGGACATAGATTAAGACTGGACCACAATGCATGTTTTAAAATGTCATGAAAATGGCTTGGACTAGAATTTCACAAGAATCTTCTATCTTTCTTCCAACATTCAAAGTATAAATAAAATCTCACTGTAGATTTTATTATTAATAAACACTTCTTGGGATTAGCAGCCTGACCTTTCCAGTAGCCTTGTAATTAGCTCAATTTGTGCCCAGACAGCCCAGTGGAAGACGGATTGCAAAAGAGATAGAGAGTAAGAAACCATCGAGGACATTATGGCAATAATCTAGTGAGTAAGGTAGAAGGCAAAGAGGACAGGAGTGGAAAAGAGGAAGAGAATGAGGAAGAGGAAGAAATATGTATGTATCGGGCACTTCACTTGTTCCAAGCTAAGGGCCAGAAACCACATATAAGTTATCTCATGTAACTCTCCTAATACAACTGAAAGACATATATATCATTGTCCCCATTTTACACACTGTGGGATGGCAGAGGGAACTGTGCAGATGGACTTAGTAGGGGTCTGAATAAATATCTGAGTGAAAAAAAGTAACTTTTCAAAGCTGTTTCTGAATATTCCAGCTGAGTCAAACTATACCAATCTTTTTTATTACTGTGCCTGCAATACTGAGGGCATGGATGCTGCTTAGGGAATAGTCGTATTTTTTCAAGGAATTATGTCATTACCAAAATTGAAATATGACTGCCTACATTATGGAATATGTTCTGAGCATAATGTCAAGCTTGGTGGAGATTGGTTTATGAGAACTTTGACTTGCTGTTGTTTCTTGAACATCTTTATAATCTGATTTCAGTTTATTCGAGATTCAGTTTTGGTATTCTCAAAAGGAATAGAGGAACTCCGTCTCTATTCTACACCAAAGGAATATCTCTGAGAACAAGTATGACAAAAAAAGCTCACTTGATTATCCTGAGATGTATATAATGTATGTGAAAAACCTAGTTATTTTCTTGTATGGACTGGTTTTGAGCCAGGCAAATTCTCTGGGTACAAATCTAGGCTCTTCCACTTACTACCTGTGTGATTTTGGACATGTTAGTTAATATTTCTGCTACTCAGTTTTCTCATTTCCAACCTGGGAGTTGTAGTGAACAAGTTATATTAGGCAAAACTGTTTTAATCACCACCCTAGTTTGCATTTATTGGTACCTATTATGTGAAGTATGTGATGCATAGATACACGAAGACAAATCAGACATCATCTCTGGCCTTGAGGAGTTTATCATCTAGTGGGGAGAAAGAGACCGAAATTATTTTAATTCAAGGTAGTAAAACTGTTAGAGAGATCTATACATAAGATATTACAAGATGACAAGAGAGAGATAGTAATGATGAGCCATAGACTTCCTGGAGATGAAAACTACCCTGAAACTTAAAGGGTGAACACAATTGAGAAAAGCAAAAATTTTGATAAATGCATTGTAGATAGAGCAGCTGCAGTATCAACCTTAAAGAGATAGCAATCAGCAGAGTATAGTGAAATGCAAACAACATAGTTTATGCAAATCTTTAATACCAAGCCGAGGAGATGGGACTTCATTCTTTAGGTGGTAGGGAGCCACTCGAGAGCTTCAAAAAGGAGAGTGATATGGATAAATTTCTATTTGGAAAGCTCACTGTGGCTGCAGGATGAGGGAGAGGCTGATGAGGTGGGAAGGAAGGGGCACACTGAAAGTGAAGAGTTTTGTTAGTTGGCTATTTTATTATTTCATGTTAATGAGAATGAGAACCTGCCTGAATCTGGTATCAGATGGTTGTAGTGTGAAATAGGAAATAGATTTCAGAACAAGTTAGAGATGAGATTAAATGGACCTGGGAATTGGTTGGATGTAGTGGGTAAGGAATAGGATTCAATGATAACTCCAATACAGGAAGACCAGGGAGATGGAGTTGCTTTTTACAAAGTTATGCAGTATGGGGAAAAAAAAGAATCTGGAAGACAAAATTACAAATTCTTTCAGGAAGAACCTGTTAAATAGTATTTCTACAATGTTTAGGTGGAAATGTGCAGGAAGAAGTTAGATTGCCTTGGGAAAAATTGGGGTTGTAGAAATACATTTTTCTCTCACATGCATATATGGGTGAGGTTCCATCTAAAGCAGGATAGAATGGCATCCAAGGAGACTAAGATTTAAAGCACGCAGAGTAGTAGGCTGTAAGAATGGGATATCAGAAATCACCACAGTTTAAGTGGTATGCAGAAGAGATGCTCACGGGAGAAACTCAGAAGTAGAGGTCAGAGTAGGTAAGAGGATAACTGGTCCCACAGAGGAAAACTAGGAGTTTCAAGAAAGTCAAAGAGCTTATACATACATCCAATAAAAGTTATTGCTGTAGGCCTTTATTCTGGGAACATAAAAGCTGAAACATGTCCATTGATTTTTTTTTTTTTTTTAACATCTTTATTGGGGTATAATTGCTTTACAATGGTGTGTTAGTTTCTGATTTATAACAAAGTGAATCAGCTATACATACACATGTGCTCCCATGTGTCTTCCCTCTTGCGTCTCCCTCCCTCCCACTCTCCCCCTCCCACCCCTCCAGGCTGTCCCAAAGCCCCGAGCTAATATCCCTGTGCCTTGCGGCTGCTTCCCCCTAGCTATCTACCTTACTACGTTTGTTAGTGTGTATATGTCCACGACTCTCTCTCGCCCTGTCAAAACTCACCCTTCCCCCTCCCCATATCCTCAAGTCCGTTCTCCAGTAGTTCTGCGCCTCTATTCCTGTCTTATCCCTAGGTTCTTCGTGACATTTTTCCCCCTTAAATTCCATATATATGTGTTAGCATACGGTATTTGTCTTTGTCTTTCTGACTTACTTCACTCTGTATGACAGACTCTAGGTCTATCCATCTCATTACAAATATCTCAATTTCATTTCTTTTTAAGGCTGAGTAATATTCCATTGTGTATATGTGCCACATCTTCTTTATCCATTCGTCCGATGATGGGCGCTTAGGTTCTTTCCATCTCCGGGCTATTGTAAATAGAGCTGCAATGAACATTTTGGTACATGACTCTTTTTGAATTTTGGTTTTCTCAGGGTATATGCCCAGTAGTGGGATTGCTGGGTCATATGGTAATTCTATTTGTAGTTTTTTAAGGAACCTCCATACTGTTCTCCATAGTGGCTGAACCAATTCACATTCCCACCAGCAGTGCAAGAGTGTCCCCTTTTCTCCACACCCTCTCCAGCATTTATTGTTTCTAGATTTTTTGATGATGGCCATTCTGACTGGTGTGAGATGATATCTCATTGTAGTTTTTTTTTTTTTTTTTTTTTTTTTTGCCGTACGCGGGCCTCTCACTGTTGTGGCCTCTGTCGTTGCGGAGCACAGGCTCCGGACGTGCAGGCTCAGCGGCCATGGCTCACGGGCCCAGCCGCTCTGTGGCATGTGGGATCTTCCCGGACTGCGGCACGAACCTGTGTCCCCTGCATCGGCAGGCGGACTCTCAACCACTGCGCCACCAGGGAAGCCCCCTCATTGTAGTTTTGATTTGCATTTCTCTAATGATTAATGATGTTGAGCATTCTTTCATGTGTTTGTTGGCATTCTGTATATCTTCTTTGGAGAAATGTCTGTTTAGGTCTTCTGCCCATTTTTGGATGGGGTTGTTTGTTTTTTTGTTATTGAGCTGCATGAGCTGCTTGTAAATTTTGGAGATTAATCCTTTGTCAGTTGCTTCATTTGCAAATGTTTTCTCCCATTCTGAGGGTTGTCTTTTGGTCTTGATTATGGTTTCCTTTGCTGTGCAAAAGCTTTGAAGTTTCATTAGGTCCCATTTGTTTATTTTTGTTTTTATTTCCATTACTCTAGGAGGTGGGTCAGAAAGGATCTTGCTGTGATTTATGTCATAGAGTGTTCTTCCTATGTTTTCCTCTAAGAGTTTGATAGTTTCTGGCCTTACATTTAGGTCTTTAATCCATTTTGAGCTTATTTTTGTGTATGGTGTTAGGGAGTGATCTAATCTCATACTTTTACATGTACCTGTCCAGTTTTCCCAGCACCATTTATTGAAGAGGCTGTCCTTTCTCCACTGTACATTCCTGCCTCCTTTATCAAAGATAAGGTGTCCGTATGTGTGTGGGTTTATCTCTGGGCTTTCTATCCTGTTCCACTGATCTATCTTTCTGTTTTTGTGCCAGTACCATACTGTCTTGATTACTGTTGCTTTGTAGTATAGTCTGAAGTCAGGGAGCCTGATTCCTCCAGCTCCTTTTTTCGTTCTCAAGATTGCTTTAGCTATTCGGGGTCTTTTGTGTTTCCATACAAATTGCGAAATTTTTTGTTCTAGTTCTGTGAAAAATGCCAGTGGTAGTTTGATAGGGATTGCATTGAATCTGTAGATTGCTTTGGGTAGTAGAGTCATTTTCACAATGTTGATTCTTCCCATCCAAGAACATGGTATATCTCTCCATCTATTTGTATCATCTTTAATTTCTTTCATCAGTGTCTTATAATTTTCTGCATACAGGTCTTTCGTATCCTTAGGTAGGTTTATTCCTAGATATTTTATTCTTTTTGTTGCAATGGTAAATGGGAGTGTTTTCTTGATTTCACTTTCAGATTTTTCATCATTAGTATATAGGAATGCCAGAGATTTCTGTGCATTAATTTTGTATCCTGCTACTTTACCAAATTCATTGATTAGCTCTAGTAGTTTTCTGGTAGCATCTTTAGGATTCTCTATGTATAGTATCATGTCATCTGCAAACAGTGACAGCTTTACTTCTTCTTTTCCGATGTGGATTCCTTTTATTTCCTTTTCTTCTCTGATTGCTGTGGCTAAAACTTCCAAAACTATGTTGAATAAGAGTGGTGAGAGTGGGCAACCTTGTCTTGTTCCTGATCTTAGTGGAAATGCTTTCAGTTTTTCACCATTGAGGATGATGTTTGCTGTGGGCTTGTCATATATGGCCCTTATTATGTTGAGGAAAGTTCCCTCTATGCCTACTTTCTGGAGGGTTTTTATCATAAATGGGTGTTGAATTTTGTCAAAAGCTTTCTCTGCATCTATTGAGATGATCATATGGTTTTTCTCCTTCAATTTGTTAATATGGTTTATCACATTGATAGATTTGCGTATATTGAAGAATCCTTGCATTCCTGGAATAAACCCCACTTGATCATGGTGTATGATCCTTTTAATGTGCTGTTGGATTCTGTTTGCTAGTATTTTGTTGAGGATTTTTGCATCTATGTTCATCAGTGATATTGGCCTGTAGTTTTCTTTCTTTGTGACATCCTTGTCTGGTTTTGGTATCAAGGTGATGGTGGCCTCGTATAAGGAATTTGGGAGTGTTCCTCCCTCTGCTATATTTTGGAAGAGTTCGAGAAGGATAGGTGTTAGCTCTTCTCTAAACGTTTGATAGAATTCACCTGTGAAGCCATCTGGTCCTGGGCTTTTGTTTGTTGGAAGATTTTTAATCACAGTTTCAATTTCAGTGCTTGTGATTCGTCTGTTCATATTTTCTATTTCTTCCTGATTCAGTCTTGGCAGGTTGTGCATTTCTAAGAATTTGTCCATTTCTTCCAGATTGTCCATTGTATTGGCATAGAGTTGCTTGTAGTAATCTCTCATGATTTTTTTTATTTCTGCCGTGTCAGTTGTTATTTCTCCTTTCTCATTTCTAATTCTATTGATTTGAGTCTTCTCCCTTTTTTTCTTGATGAGTCTGGCTAGTGGTTTATCTATTTTGTTTATCTTCTCAAAGAACCAGCTTTTAGTTTTATTGATCTTTGCTATCGTTTCCTTCATTTCTTTTTCATTTATTTCTGATCTGATTTTTATGATTTCTTTCCTTCTGCTAGCTTTGGGGCTTTTTTGTTCTTCTTTCTCTAATTGCTTGAGGTGCAAGGTTAGGTTGTTTATTCGAGATGTTTCCTGCTTCTTAAGGTGGGCTTGTACTGCTATAAACTTCCCCCTTAGAACTGCTTTTGCTGCATCCCATAGGTTTGGGGTCGTTGTGTCTCCATTGTCATTTGTTTCTAGGTATTTTTTTCTTTTCTCTTTGATTTCTTCAGTGATCATTTCATTATTAAGTAGTGTATTGTTTAGCCTCCATGTGTTTGTATATTTTACAGATCTTTTCCTGTAATTGATATCTAGTCTCATGGCGTTGTGGTCAGAAAAGATACTTGATACAATTTCAATTTTCTTAAATTTACCAAGGCTTGATTTGTGACCCAAGATATGATCTATCCTGGAGAATGTTCCATGAGCACTTGAGAAAAATGTGTATTCTGTTGTTTTTGGATGGAGTGTCCTATAAATATCAATTAAGTCCATCTTGTTTAATGTATCATTTAAAGCTTGTGTTTCCTTATTTATTTTCATTTTGGATGATCTGTCCATGGGTGAAAGTGGGGTGTTAAAGTCCCCTACTATGAATGTGTTACTGTCAATTTCCCCTTTTATGGCTGTTAGTATTTGCCTTACGTATTGAGGTGCTCCTATGTTGGGTGCATAAATATTTACAATTGTTATATCTTCTTCTTGGATCGATCCCTTGATCATTATGTAGTGTCCTTCTTTATCCCTTTTAATAGTCCTTATTTTAAAGTCTATTTTGTCTGATATGAGAATTGCTACTCCAGCTTTCTTTTGGTTTCCATTTGCATGGAATATCTTTTTCCATCCCCTTACTTTCAGTCTGTATGTGTCTCTAGGTCTGAGGTGGGTCTCTTGTAGACAGCATATATAAGGGTCTTGTTTTTGTATCCATTCAGCCAATCTGTGTCTTTTGGTGGGAGCATTTAGTCCATTTACATTTAAGGTAATTATCGATATGTATGTTCCTATTCCCATTTTCTATATTGTTTTGGGTTCGTTACTATAGGTCATTTCCTTCTCTTGTGTTTCTTGTCTAGAGAAGTTCCTTTAGCATTTGTTGTAAAGCTGGTTTGGTGGTGCTGAACTCTCGCAGCTTTTGCTTGTCTGTAAAGGTTTTAATTTCTCCATCAAATCTGAATGAGACCCTTGCTGGGTAGAGTAGTCTTGGCTGCAGGTTCTTCTCCTTCATCACTTTCAGTATGTCCTGCCACTCCCTTCTGGCTTGTAGGGTTTCTGCTGAGAGATCAGCTGTTAACCTTATGGGGATTCCCTTGTGTGTTATTTGTTGTTTTTCCCTTGCTGCTTTTAATATGCTTTCTTTGTATTTAATTTTTGATAGTTTGATTAATATGTGTCTTGGCGTATTTCTCCTTGTATTTATCCTGTATGGGACTCTCTGTGCTTCCTGGACTTGATTAACTATTTCCTTTCCCATATTAGGGAAGTTTTCAACTATAATCTCTTCAAATATTTTCTCAGTCCCTTTCTTTTTTTCTTCTTCTTCTGGAACCCCTATAATTCGAATGTTGGTGCGTTTAATGTTGTCCCAGAGCTCTCTGAGACTGTCCTCAGTTCTTTTCATTCTTTTTTCTTTATTCTGCTCTGCAGTAGTTATTTCCACTACTTTATCTTCCAGGTCACTTATCCGTTCTTCTGCCTCAGTTATTCTGCTATTGATCCTATCTAGAGTACTTTTTATTTCATTTATTGCGTTGTTCATCATTGCTTGTTTCATCTTTAGTTCTTGTAGGTCCTTGTTAACTGTTTCTTGCATTTTGTCCATTCTACTTCCAAGATTTCGGATCATCCTTACTATCATTATTCTGAATTCTTTTTCAGGTAGATTGCCTATTTCCTCTTCATTTGTTAGGTCTGGTGGGTTTTTATCTTGCTCCTTCATCTGCTGTGTGTTTTTCTGTCTTCTCATTTTGCTTATCTTACTGTGTTTGGGGTCTCCTTTTTGCAGGCTGCACGTTTGTAGTTCCCGTTGTTTTTGATGTCTGTCTCCAGTGGCTAAGGTTGTTTCAGCGGGTTGTGTAGGCTTCCTGGTGGAGGGGACTAGTGCCTGTGTTGTGCTGGATGAGGCTGGATCTTGTCTCTCTAGTGGGCAGGTTCACGTCTGGTGGTGTGTTTTGGGGTGTCTGTGGCCTTGTTATGATTTTAGGCAGCCTCTCTGCTAATGGGTGGGGTTGTGTTCCTGTTTTGCTAGTTGTTTGGCATAGGTTGTCCAGCACTGTGGCTTGCTGGTCGTTGAGTGAAGCTGGGTGCTGGTGTTAAGATGGAGGTCTCTGGGAGATTTCCACCATTTAATATTATGTGGAGCTGGGAGGTCTCTTGTTGATCAGTGTCCTGAAGTTGGCTCTCCTACCTCAGAGGCAGAGCCCTGCCTCCTGGGCTGGAGCACCAAGAGCCTTTCATCCACACGGCTCAGAATAAAAGGGAGGAAAAGTAGAGAGAATTATTAGAAGTATGAGGAAAGAAAGAAGGAAAGGAGGAAAGGAAGGAAGGAAGAAAGAAGCAAAGAAGGAAAGAAAGGAGGGAGGGAGGGAGGAAGGAAGGAAGGAAGGAGGGAAAGAAGGAGAAAATGTAGAGAGAATTAGTAGAAGTATGAGGAAAGAAAGAGGGAAAGGAGGAGAGGAAGGAAGGAAGAAAGAAGCAAAGAAGGAAAGAAAGGAGGGAGGGAGGGAGGGAGGGAGGAAGGAAGGAAAGAAGGAGGGAAAGAAGGAGAAAATGTAGAGAGAATTAGTAGAAGTTTGAGGAAAGAGAGAAGGAAAGGAGGAAAGGAAGGAAGGAAGAAAGAAGCAAAGAAGGACAGAAAGGAGGGAGGGAGGGAGGAAGGAAGGAAGGTAGGTGGGAAAGAAGGAGAAAATGTAGAGAGAATTAGTAGAAGTATGAGGAAAGAAAGAAGGAAAGGAGGAAAGGAAGGAAGGAAGAAAGAAGCAAAGAAGGAAAGAAAGGGAGGGAGGGGGGAAGGAAGGAAGGAAGGAGGGAAAGAAGGAGAAAATGTAGAGAGAATTAGTAGAAGTTTGAGGAAAGAAAGAAGGAAAGGAGGAAAGGAGGAAAGGAAGGAAGGAAGAAAGAAGCAAAGAAGGAAAGAAAGGAGGGAGGGAGGGAGGAAGGGAGGAAGGAAGGAGGGAAAGAAGGAAAAAAGACAGAAAGAAAGAAGATACAGTAAAAATAAAATAAAGTATAATATAGTTATTGTACTAAAAAATATTTAGAAAGAAAGAAAAAAAAAAAGAACAGATAGAACCCTAGGACAAATGTTGGAAACAAAGCTATACAGAGAAAATCTTACACAGAAGCATACACATACGTGTTCACAAAGAGAGGCAAAGGGGGAAAAATCATAAATCCTGCTCCCAGAGACCACCTCCTCAACCTGGGGTGATTCGCTGTCTAAAGGAGAGAAGGAAGGAAGGAAAGAAAGAAAGAAAGAACGAAGGTAAAGTACAATAAAGTTATTACAATTAAAATTAATTATTAAGAAAAAAAAAATTTTTTTTTAAAAAAACCATGGACGGATAGAGCCCTAGGACAAATGTTGGAAGCAAAGCTATACAGAGAAAATCTTACACAGAAGCATACACATACACGTTCACAAAGAGAGGCAAAGGGGGAAAAATCATAAATCCTGCTCCCAGAGACCACCTCCTCAATTTGGGGTGATTTGTTGTCTAAAGGAGGGAAGGAAGGAAGGAAAGAAAGAAAGAAAGAAGGTAAAGTACAATAAAGTTATTACAATTAAAATTAATTATTAAGAAAAAAAAATTTTTTTTAAAAAAAACCATAGACGGATAGAGCCCTAGGACAACTGTTGGGAGCAAAGCTATACAGAGAAAATCTTACACAGAAGCATACACATACACGTTCACAAAGAGAGGCAAAGGGGAGAAAATCATAAATCCTGCTCCCAGAGACCACCTCCTCAATTTGGGGTGATTCGCTGTCTAAAGGAGGGAAGGAGGGAAGGAAAGAAAGAAAGAAAGAACGAAGGTAAAGTTCAATAAAGTTATTACAATTAAAATTAATTATTAAAAAAAAAATTTTTTTTTTTTTAAAAAAAAAACCATGGACGGATAGAGCCCTAGGACAAATGGTGGAAGCAAGAGTATACAGACAAGATCTCACACAGAAGCATACACGCACACATTCACAAAAAGAGGAAAAGGGAAAAAAATCACAGATCTCGCTCCTAAATTCCCCCTCTTCAATTTGGGATCACTCCCTGTCTATTCAGGTATTCCACAATGCAGGGCACATCAAGTTGATTGTGGAGCTTCAATCCGCCGCCTCCGCGGCTGCCGGGAGAGACCTCCCCCTCTCCTCCCTGCTCTCACAGCTCACAGGAGCTCAGCTTTGTACCCGGCCCTGCCCCTGCGCGCAGATCGCTGGAGGGCGTCTGTTTTTTTGCTCAGACAGGACGGGGTTAAAGGAGCCGCTGATTCGGGAGCTCCGGCTCACTCAGGCCGGGGGTTGGGGGATGGGGGAAGGAGGGGCACTGCGTGCGGGGCGGGCCTGCGGCGGCAGAGGCGGCGTGACGCTGCACCAGCCTGAGACCCGCCGTGCGTACTCCCGGGGAAGTTGTCCCTGGATCCCGGGAACCTGGCAGTGGCGGCCCGCACAGGCTCCGCGGGAGAGGGGCGCGGAGAGTGACCTGTGCTCGCACACAGCCCCCCTGGTGGCGGCAGCAGCAGCCCCAGCGTCTCCCACCCGTCTCTGGAGTCTGCGGTTTCAGCCGCGGCTCGCGCCCGTCTCTGGGGCTCGCGCTTCCCGCCGCGGCTCGCGCCCGTCTCGGGGGCTCGCGCCCTCAGCCGCGGCTCGCGCCCGTCTCTGGGGTTCGCGCTTTTAGCCGCGGCTCGCGCCCGTCTCTGGAGTTCTTTTAAGCAGCGCTCTTAAACCCCTCTCCTCGCGCACCAGGAAACAAAGAGGGAAGAAAAAGTCTCTTGCCTCTTCGGCGGTGCAGGCCTTTCCCCGAACTCCCTCCCGGCTAGTCGTGGCGCACCAACCCCTTCAGGCTATGCTCAAGCCACCAACCCCAGTCCTCTCCCTGCGCTCCGTCCAAAACCGAAACCCGAGCCTCAGCTCGCAGCCCCGCCCGCCCCGGCGGGTGAGCAGACAAGCCTCTCGGGTTGGTGAGTGCCGGTCGGCACCGATCGTCTGTGCAGGAATCTCCCCGCTTTGCCCTCCACACCCGTCGCTGTGCACCACTCCGCGGTCCCGAAGCTCCCCCGTCCGCCTCCCGCAGTCTCCACCCGCGGAGGGGCTTCCTAGTGTGTGGAAACTTTTCCTCCTTCACAGCTCCCTCCCACTGGTGCAGGTGCCGTCCTTATTCTTTTGTCTCTGTTTTTTCTTTTGCCCTACCCAGGTACGTGGGGAGTTTCTTGCCTTTTGGGAGCTCTGAGGTCTTCTGCCAGCCTTCAGTAGGTGTTCTGTAGGAGTTGTTCCACGTGTAGATGTATTTCTGGTGTATCCGTGAGGAGGAAGGCGATCTCCACGTCTTACTCTTCCGCCATCTTCCCCATGTCCATTGATTTTTGACCCTTGCCAGAGCAATTTCAGTTTGTTTGGCACAAAAGCTAACTGCTGTGAATTGCATTGTAAATGGGAAATGAGGAAGTGGGGACAAGGAGTGTAGACTACATTTTCACAAAGGAGAAGAGGGCAATGGGGCTGAAACCACAAGGAGGTATGAGGTCAAGACTGGCAAATTTAGGATGGGAGAGATCTGAGGACATTTAGAAGAAAAAAACACTAGAATGGGGATGTTTGGAAAGGAAGTGATATTGGTGAAAGAGCAAGGTCAGCAGGGAGGAGTTGTGTTTGAGAGCAGCAGGAGAGGCAGAGGTAAAGGAGAGAGAACTCACAATTGAGAATAAAAAGGGTAAAGACACTACGTCCAATTTTGCTATCTACCACTTAGAATTGTGATACTAGACAATTTACTAAATCAAGTTCCTAATAATTGTATCTTCCCACATAAGGGAAGTAGCTTAAATAAAGTAAAGCAAGTAAAACAGAACTTTCAATTAATATTAATATCAATATTGGATTATAAGTGAAGATGGACAAGGTAATGTGGTGTGCGTGTGTGTGTGTGTGTGCGTGATGGAGAGAAGAGAGCTAAGGAAAACCAAACCTATTTCCTTAAATTTCTTAATATTGTCAGTGAGATCTTTCCCTTTGCTCCTCCCTTTGTCCACATTCCTTGGGATAGTGTGGGGCTGTGTGGTAGACAAAACGTGTCTAGAAATTTCAACTCTCATCTCAAAATTTGTTGATCATCTGCTATATTCAAAGCCCTCTACCAAGGGAGAGTGTTTAAAAGTAGCCCATTCAAGCCTTGGCCCATTCATGCTTACAATCTAGTAGGGTAGAGAGGTAAATATAAAATCACCTAAAGGGTAAACATACTGTGATCTAAAATTGTATCTTTTACCTTTTAAAAGCAAAATAGGATCCAGCTATTTTAGAACACCATTCTACTTTAAGGCCTGAGATATTTAGAACTCTTGAAATGTCATTTGATGTGTAGATACATTTGACATACATTAAATAAGAAGTCACCTAAGAGGTTTGTCAGACTTTCTGGCCTGAGAGGGGGTGACAGAAGCCATTGAGATGATTTATTGATAAGTGATGATGTGCAGCTGTAGTTCAAAGAAGGGCAGAGTCAGCCCTTAATAATAAAAATTCCAATCCAAGGGTTTCCTGCATTAAAAAAAATATATATTTCAGAGATAAAAATAGGATGTAGGCATGCACACACACACACTCTGATTCCCCAACCATAGTTCCAAGAATGGCAGGCTATTTCAAGTTGTATGTTTATATTCCCACTCCATCCCCCTACACTGTCCTTTCCTATCTGTATACCAGTCTCCTCCTTGTTTAATTCTTCTTTAGATTATAGCCATTTCCCCATCATGCACATATTTGTGTTCCTACACCTGATACAGATTACATCAGCATATCCATCTGGAATTCTAAGAGTGTAACCTTCATGGCCACAGATGCTTCGCAATAGAAAGGGGAGTGGGACTCCATTAAAATATTCAGGGATCTCTATGAGATGGCCAAAGAGGGCTGTGGTGTTGGGAGCTAGAAG